>NW_028190270.1:0-55000 GCF_048542155.1 Nylanderia fulva | reverse complement strand
CGTCGCTATCTCCAAAAAAATTTGCAACATTTTGATACCATGTGTTCAGAAATATTGCAAAAAAAGATTAAACATACCCTCCTCTGTAGAAAAAAAAAAATTAAAAAATTAAAAAAAAACCCCACAGCAAAATTTGCAACATTTTGGTACCAGTTTCACGAAAATCGGTCCACAAATGCGAAAGTAGTTCGCGTACATACATACAGACAGACGGTGCTTTTGGTCCATAAATGCGCACGCGCGTGGGTGAATGCGTGGGTGGAGGTGTAACACTTGAAAAAACCACATCGTCTTCATCTTCAAAAAATTTGCAACATTTTAGTACCAATTTAAAAAAAATCGGTTCATAAATATACGATTGCGTGGGTGGGTGCGTGGGTGGAGGGGTAAACTTAAAAAAATAAACCAGTAGTTTTCTCAAAAAAATTTGCAACATTTTGGTACTAATTTTGTTAAAATTGGTCCATAAATGCGCATGCGCGTGGGTGGATGCGTGGGTGGGTGCGTGGGTGGGGGTGTAACACTTAAAAAAACCGCATCGTCGCTATCTCCAAAAAAATTTGCAACATTTTGATACCATGTGTTCAGAAATATTGCAAAAAAAGATTAAACATACCCTCCTCTGTAAAAAAAAAAAAAATTAAAAATTTAAAAAAAAAACCCCACAGCAGCCACCCCCGAAAAATTTGCGACATTTTGGTACCAGTTTCACGAAAATCGGTCCACAAATGCGGAAGTAGTTCGCGTACATACATACAGACAGACGGTGCTTATATATATAGATGTATAAAGATGTAAAAAGTGTAAAAGTGCAGTGAAAAGTGTAAGGTGTAATAAAAGTGTAGAGTGTAAATGAAAGGTGTGGATGATGAATGCTACAGTACTCCCCCCCTAGTGACGATATTCGTTGCGAAATGGACTTTCTTCTTTTTTGGTGGGTAGGTACGTAAAGCTCTTCCAACAGTAGAAGAAAAAGAAGGATTTGAAGTAGCAAAAACAGGAGCTGAAGTAGCAGGAACAGGAGCTGAAGATCTGGTAGAAAGTTCAGTAGAATCTGAAGTTCTAGGAATGAAGGCTGGCTTGAGACGTTCTGTCGAAATATTGACAACTTTTCCTGAAACATTAACTGCAAATAAATGATCAGAGATACGTTTCTCAATAGGAAAAGGGCCAGAATAAGGAGGTTGTAGTGACTTCCTAACAGTATCTTCTCGAATCCAAACATGAGTACAATCAAAAAGATTCTTGTGAACAAAAGGTGATCTTTTGCAATGATGACTTGTAGGAGATGATCTGATATTCCTCATATGAATCCTGTGTTTTTCAAGAAAGATTTCAGGATCTGCAGGAAAATCTTCTTCAATGAAAAATTCTCCAGGAATACGAAGAGTGGATCCATAAAGAAGTTCTGCTGGTGAAGCTTTTAAATCTTCTTTGAAACACGAACGTAATCCCAAAAGAACTGAAGGTAACGATTCTACCCAGTTGGTTGTTTCGTGGCACATAATCGCTGCTTTCAAAGTTCTATGCCATCTTTCCAGAATTCCATTTGAAGCAGGATGATAAGCAGAAGTTCTAATCCTTTGGCAGCCAATTAGGTTTGTTAAAGCTTTGAATAAAGCTGCTTCAAACTGAGGACCTTGATCTGTTGTAATGCTGATAGGAGAACCAAAACGTGCTACCCAATGTGAATAAAATGTTGTAGAAATAGTTTCAGCAGAAATCTCAGAAATAGGAACAGCTTCAGGCCATCTGGAAAAACGATCAATCATAGTAAGACAATAACGGTAATTTTGACAAATAGGAAGTGGTCTAACAATGTCTAAATGCACATGCTGAAAGCGTTGATCAGGAATTGCAATCTTAATTGGAGAATTCTTGGTGTGTCTTGAAATCTTCGCACGTTGACATGGAAGACAAGTTCGAGTCCATTCCTTCACATCTTTCTTTAAAGAAGGCCAAATGAATTTCAGTAGTAATTGTTTAGATGTAAATCTGCCGCTTGGGTGAGCGAGTCCATGAACAACATCAAAAATTCTCTTGCGTAAGAGTTTAGAAACATATGGACGAATTAATTCCGAAGAGCAATCACAATAAATAGGTATGGTTGATCCTGAAAGAGTAAGTTTCTTCAACAGAAGTGAAGAATTTGAAGAAAGTAAAACTTGAAGTTCTTCATCTTCTTTCTGATAATTAGCAAGTTCTTCTAAAGAAACTATAATAGGCATTGAAATAGATTCAATTCTTGACAGAGCATCAGCAACTGAATTCATTTTTCCAGAAATATAGGTAATATTTGTAGAGAATTGAGCAATAAAGTCCAATTGTCTGATCTGTCTTGGTGACGCTTTATCCAATTTCTGACGGAAAGCAAAAATCAAAGGTTTATGATCAGTTCTAATAATCAATTGTCTTCCTTCAACAAAATGTCTGAAATGTTTAATAGCCAAATAAATGCTAAGAAGTTCTCTATCATAAGTGCTATAATTTCTTTGAGCTTTGTCTAGTTTCTTTGAGAAAAATGCTATTGGTTTGATATCGTCGTCAATAGACTGTTCAAGTGATGCACCAACAGCAAAGTCAGAAGCATCACAAGTTAAAATAAGAGGAGCATGAGGAGCAGGATGAGAAAGAGTAGTAACTTGTAAAAGTTCTTCTTTACATGACTCGAAAGCTAATTCCGCTTCTTTAGTCCAAGAAATAATTCTTCTATCCCTCTTGCGACTGTCCTTTAAATATTCTGTTAACAGAGCTTGATGATTTGCAGCATCCTTGAGACAGCGACGATAATAATTGATAATTCCTAAGAATCTGCGTAATTCATGAAGTGCCTTAGGTTTAGGATAATCAATAATTGATTTCACTTTTTCGGATGTAGGTTTAACTCCTTGGTTAGAAACTAAGTAACCAAGAAAAGAAATCTCGCTTTGACCGAAAAGACATTTAGCAACATTGATTGTCATTCCAGCTTGTTGAAAACGATCAAAAATAATGCGTAAGTGAGCAATATGTTCTTTCTCGTCTTTAGAAGCGATAAGAATGTCATCAAGATAACAAAAGGCAAAACTCAAATCATTAAGTAAAGAGTTCATGAGCCGTTGAAAAGTTTGGGCTGCGTTTTGTAAACCGAAAGGCATTACGACAAATTCAAAAAGCCCAAATGGAGTAGTGACAGCTGTTTTGTGAATATCTTCTTTAGCGACGGGTACTTGATAGTACGCTTTAACTAAGTCGATTTTAGAAAAGATATTCTTACCAAAAAGTGAAAAAGAAAAATCTTGAATATGAGGTAAGGGATAACGATCCGGGATAGTCACTGAATTGAGTGCACGATAATCACCACACAGTCTCCAAGAATTTTGTTCCTTTTTAGGTGCCATATGTAGAGGGGCTGCCCAGGAGCTGCTTGAAGGCCTGCAAATTTCTTGCTCCATCATAGACTTGAATTCTTTTTTGGCACATTTAAGTTTCTCAGGAGTAAGTCTTCTGGGAGTTGAAAATTTAGGAGAACCTTCCGTAAAGATATGATGTTCAACACCATGCGTTTTTACCGAGGAAATTGGAGAAAAACGGGTGAGTCCTGGAAATTCGGTTAAAAATTTGTGGTACACAGAATCAGGAGATGTGGTAAAAATTGACAAATGCGCAATTTCTTGAATTTTTTCAGTATTCATAAGACCGGTAACATTATCAATCAATTTCTTGTTTTTAATGTCAATCAGGAGATTAAAATGACAAAGGAAATCGGCGCCTAAAATAGGACGTTGAATATCCGCGACACAAAATTTCCATTTGAATTCTCTCCTAAGACCGAGATTCAAAATTAAAGTTTTAGAACCGTAAGTATTAATTTGAGTACCATTTGCGGCAAAAAGTTTTAAATTAGTATGCCACGGCTTCAATAAAACTTTTTAGGTAACAACAATATATCAGCGCCCGTATCGACAAGAAAATTCAAATTTGAATGTCTGTCGAAAATAATGAGGCGATTGTTAGAAACACCGTCGTAAGCAGCCTCAGTCTTAAACGGCGTTTTTAGTTTTCCTGTGAAGCCAAGAATGTTTTGGACATAGAACAAGGTAAAGTACATCGTTTAGCCTTATCACCAAACTTCTTATGGTAAAAGCAAATTGATGTATCTTTAATATCTTTATTTGATTTGTCTTTGTTACGCGATAACGATCTAAATCTTCTATTCTCTCTAGACCGGCTTTTGGAACGATCTCGACGACGAGAAACTTCAAGAGCTTCGATTCTTCGTAGCAAATCCGCGAAATCCGAAGATTTATTATTTGCATTATTGGAAACTTCCGCGACTTGTAAACCGCCGTCCCGATCAGCAATTTTATCGGCTAATTCCGCAAGTTTAACAAGAGGAACATCTTCTACTACGGCTAAAGTCGTTTGAATTCTATGTGATAGGCGTTGAAGCCAAATCATTTGCAAAACACTATCCGCTAAAGATCCTCCAAACAAATGACAAATTTCTCGAAGTAATTCCGAAGGCTTTTTATCGTTAAGTTCAATTCCAGCTAATATTTGTCTCAAACGTTTTTTCTCTGAATCCGTAAAGCGATTTATTAATATTTTCTTTAAATAATTATATTTATCTGTTTCAGGTGGATTTTCAATGACTTCAGATATATTTACTAAGGCTTGTTCATCAAGATGACGAATGACAGAACTATATTTAATATCATCTGATCGAATTCGATAAACCGTAAACTCACTTTCAATAGAAGCAAACCAGAGTTTAGGTTGCTTATGCCAGAAAGTCGGTAGTTTTAATAAACGAAACTCATTTGAGTGAATTTGTAACATAGGATCACTCACCTGATGTCCAGTTTGAGAAGGTAAAATATTAATATTATTCGATCCAACCTGATTTGATCCGCTCGCCAAATCCATATTAATCTGTGTATCCGTACAGGGCCTAACTGGTGATCTATCGATTGGCATTTTCTTCTTGTTCCAGAAATCCGATTATATGATTTGAGAATTTCCGTGAAGGACTAATCCGCCTCTGATGTTTCAAAGATCCGGAGAATGAATCTCTTAAAATCAGAATATCTAGCAGTTCTTCCAAGCGATGATAATATTTCGCAGACTTCAAATACGACGATCATTTGGCACTTATTCCGTATCAGCTTTTAAAATGCGTCGGCTTTAATATCACGTCGGCTTTAATATCACGTCGGCTTTAATATCACGTCGGCTTTAATATCACGTCGGGATCACCAAAAATGTAGCGACTTATGAATAAATTCACCAGATCTTTTAAGAAAATAATGTTTATTCATTGAAAGTATAAAGCGAAAGAACAAAAAGAATTAATATGTAACAAATAAATGAATGAATGTGTTGTTATGGAAATATTGATTTTTCTTAAAAACATTATGTATATTAATGAATTGAAGTTATTACAAATGTATAAAGATGTAAAAAGTGTAAAAGTGCAGTGAAAAGTGTAAGGTGTAATAAAAGTGTAGAGTGTAAATCTCGAAACAAGGTGTAACACATAAAGCTTGATGACAACTATTGCATTCATAGGTAGAACGTCGTTTTATTTTATTCATTGCACAGAGCACACATTGACGCTGTAATATCTTTGTCGAGTGTTCATTTTAAATTTGATGAAAAAAATGACGTCCAGTTAGTCGTAGATTACTGGAGTAAACTGAATACGAATGTTCATTAGAGTCAAGTTTGAGCAAATTTCTGACCACCTGTAAACGGAATTCAGGGTAGGAAATGTTCTCTTTCGTATTTAACTTATTTTGTACAGTACATAGGCATTTGTCAAAGCCAAATCAACTAAGTGGAAAAACAATTTTTGGTACCATTTCATCGATTTTCTGATGGCCTCTGTCAGAGATAGTCGCCTATCAATATTGTCGATACCTCCCATGTTTTGATTATATTCATGAATACACACTGGTTTTATGATATTATCTCCAGTTTTCCAATCCTTTTTACCAGTAGAACAAAATCCAACTTCATGAATTGATGTAATCATATATACTTCTTTTTTATCCATTCATTTCATGACTAACCAGACGTCATTGTGACCAATCTGTATTTCACCTTTCTTCAGTTTATTGTTTAGATTTGGCATTCCTTTTCTGTTCTTTCTTACAGTTCCACAAATTCCTGTATCACGGTCGTGTAGAAATTTAGCCAGCTGTGGAGATGAATACCAATTATCTATATAGATAACGTGATCTTTGCTAAAATATGGCTTTAGAAAATGAGCTACAATGTCACCAGAAATACCCAACCCAAACTTTTCGTAATCGGTATTTGAGCCTGTATATACAATGAAATCTAGTAAAAATCCAGCCTCGCAATCAACTAGTTCAAACAATTTGATACTGAAACGGTTTCGTTTCAATGGTAAATATTGTTTGAACCTTAGCTTTCCTTTCCATAAAACCAAACTTTCATCAATGCAAAGATTTTTTCCTGGTTTTATACTATTAGAGAACTTATTTTTTAGATCGTCAATTATAGGTTTTATTTTTTTCAAAGGATGATTCACTATTTCTTCGTTGTTCGTAAAATGCAAGTAACGTAAAATTTGCACATATCTATTCCGAGACATGATATTCCCGAAAAGTGGAGTGGCCAGCAGAGGATCTTTACTCCAGTAGTTTTCAAGAATGCCTTTTCGAACATGTCCCATATTGATTGTAAGTCCGAAGAAAATTTGTAATTCATCTACTGTTACTGGTTTCCAGGGTTTCATTTTTGAACGCAAGGGTTCAGGATTTTGTTCCTGATAAAGGTTAGTTTGCATTGTTATCATTTCTAGAAGAGTCGAATTGAAGAAAATTTCAAAATAGTCTAATGTGTGGAGTATCACCTTGAACAAGAATACTATCGCAAATACCGGATAGACTCGTAAAATCTTTTACAGAAGGGTAAAATAAACTGTCGTAAAATATATCAGGATATTCTTCATCTATATCATTGGGTAAATCAGTATTTATAGCTTCAGATGCACCAGTCATATCTCGTTTATCATCAGATTTATTTGGTTCTGATTCGCCACTACTCCAGTCTACAGATTCAGCGTCTATTATTATTGTGAAATTAGATTTTGAAAATTGTAAGAATATTGAAGAAAAGATATATTATGATCAAACTTCGAAATTCAGCCTCAAAAAATATCATTGAATTTATTTGCGATTTTTCTTTGGTGAGAGTGTCTGACGGTCGGTGAGCTTCTGACTTCTCTGTTAGGGGCGCAACTCGTGTGTGTGAGAAGGGTGAGGGGGGAGGGGAGGGAGGGGGAGGTATGTATTGAACCTTCTGTATACATTTTTGAGTGTTTAGGTGAGTTATTCCAAAGAGTCTATATTTAGATTTTCCGGCGGTCTAAAGGTTAATAATATTTTATTGATACTTGTAAATACTGACATGTAAACAATCCTGTGAGAAAATATATAATTTTTCAAAAGACATGTTTTCAAGAGATATATTTTATCTTACTTAATTGTTATTCTAAATATTGCGGAGCAATCGACATTGCACAATATTTGTTAAATTATCCACCTTCTCTACTAATGCTGTCAAGACCTCGATTCGTTTATTGTTTACTTTTTTTTTAAATTCGAATTGTTCTTTGGCTAAAGCCAATTTATTCTTTTTTATTTGCAGCATTTGCTCTTGAGTATAGTTATAATCAGAAGTATGCTGTTCGAATAAACTTTTAACGTTGGTTTTTCTTCTCTTTTTATTTGTATCTGAAAATATAATATTATTAGTATCGAGTTCCTTTCTGTATATTTATTTAATATGTAGATATCAAAAGATTTAAATAATACAATGAAATATATTTTAATATCACACAGGAATATAAATCATAATTAATTATAAGGATTTTTGTTACCTTCAATATCAGAAAATCTTTTATTTTGTGTAGACTTGTTGCAATGTACATTTTCTGTACCTTGTACATTTTCTGTACCTTCTTGTACATTATCTCTATCTTGTACTTTTTGTATATTTTCTGTATCTTCTGTATCTTGAAAATCCTCTATGTCATTGTTTAGTGTGTACAAAGATGATTTAGAATATCTACTATCTATCAGTGAGCTAACTGACAATCTTGAAGAAGGAGTAATTATTAGGTCGCTGTAAAGGGAATGTTTTTGAAATTTATATATATTAACAATATAAATTTAAAGTATAAGACAGGCGATAAGAGCCGATCGCGGAAGACAGTGCGTTATCCCAACGAAACTAAATTTTTTCGTTAGGATTAAATATCTGTGCACAAGGCACCAAATTTTACTTGGTCACTGCCAAGATTTTAAAATATGAAATAATCTCATATTTGAGATTTAATTCCAATAATCCTTTAACCCCCCTACGGAAATAAATAAATGCAAGAGAAAAATATTGATCCGAAAGTCGCTGAATCGGGAATCGAACCCGAGACCTTTCGCTTGCCGGGCGACTGCTCTTTTAACTGAGCTATTCAGATCCTTTCGATTCTATACTTTTCTCTGATATAAATAATAATGTTGATAAACAAACGCCTTTGAGCCAGCGTGTATAAGTTAAGAGTTTAACCATATATTAACAATATTAATAATTTTAAATTAGATTAGCTAAATCTATCCTAGTATTGCTTAAGTAAGCAATTTGATTGGCAGTGTCTGATTTACATTGTGCGCAACTGAGACATCTTTTTATAAAGCAATGCCTACCTCAAAATTAATCTCTCTTGAGAAATCTTGCACTCTCTGGGAGCTGGTTTGCGAACCTTGTAAAGACTTCTTGATCCTTTGCCAGCTGGAAGTTGTTTGTATATTGTGTTACTGAAGTCTTTTCAGTAGCTAAGGGTTGAGTTGAAGAAGAATTTAATTGACCATGGAAAGCAACATTTTTTCGGGATCGCAACTTCGTTAAAATTGAATAATCTTGTGAGGACGAATCATCAATAGCTCCTCCTTCAGAAATGCCAGACATTCCACTAGCATCAGGGGTTAAAAATTCTAATAAATCTTCTTCGGAAGGGCTTGCATCCAAAATTTTTGGTGGTCCTCCACCAGTACTTCCTGCATAACTTGTATGTAGCTACCCTTTTTAATAAATTAGATTTCCGATCACGCCATGTCTGTAATACAAAAAATGACAACAATATGAAATTATGTAAAATTAGATAATATTGTGTAAAACTGCATTATTTACAACACTAAATAAAAATTCTAATTTTTTACTTTAGCCCATTCTTTCGGTAACTTTTGTGGTCCACAGCCTGATGAATTTAATTTTTGTTATTTCTTCCCATAACCCGTCCCAAAATATATTCTTTTATAATTATCTTGAATTTATTATTTTTATTATTTAGCGTTTATGAAAACCACTTACCAGTTTTTTATTTTCACGATTATATCTTAATCTTCCTCTTCCGAAGTTCGGATGAGAACGCATAAAATTTATCAGGATTTGTTTTTGCTTTTCTGTTACGTTCATTATTTTTTATTAAACTTAAAACTCACAATATTAATCAATCATATATGTAATTACATATATGATATTAATGTATTTATAGGTTAATTGTCAATTATTATTTCACGTTATTTCACGTACAGTCCTTCACAAAATACTTTTCACCAATTCACCATCGTGATTAATCTAGTGATTTTGTTTTTTCACTACGACGTTATAGAATCGCGCGAACAATTTCACGTGAATGAAAATGCGAGAAGTGAGCAATCTCATTTGAATTACAGAATCGATACCCAGGGCTTATTTTTGCTTTTTTCACTAGTAAGCTAGCATCGAGAATATGTATTTTCGACGCACCGTTACTTACCATGAGGCAAAACGAATCTTTCGAGCGGACGAGTCTCAGACGTACTTCCACACCGTTAATTAAGAATTTGTCTTGATTGAAGACGTCGCAATGGAGATGTCCTATAAGATCTATCGCTCGCCCGCCTCGAATGTAATGGGCGCGTCTCGCGAGAACGGTATTGTTTTTCGACTCTAGCGAATCGTCCATACGACCTGGTGTATCCGCGTCCCATAGACATGACGTTAGATGGAAAGTTTTTGCGGATAAAGAATAATTTAACAATGCCTCGATGTACGCGCGGTACGCGTAAGCGTTGTTTGGAGGTGACACGAGCTATTGATTGAAATACACGTCGACCTGATTGAAGATGGAATGAAGTAGATAATTTACGGGGCCTACGACGCTCTCCGTGCCAGCGCTGCCGCTCGTTCCTGGAGCTCGAGCCGTTGAATCGTCGCCTGATTTCACGCGCACGCGAAGACTCAGCAGGGTATGCGTGAGATCTAGATATTCTTCTCCGTGTCCTGGGACGATGAATTCTATCGGTGAATCATCCGAGAAAGAGGTCACGGGTTTGTAATGAATCCATTGCGAATTCTCGATACTGGTTTGCGTAGGCGGTAAAGAAAAGAGATCGAGTTCACTCTTTAAGCACTCGCTCAAATGCGTATGAAGAAAAGACATACTTATTCTCCGGCGATTGTTTCGTCGTCCTCGTCGTGATTAAATGTGAGCGAATAAAAATATCGTTATTTAAGAAAATATGTCGGATACGGTACGTTTCTTGCCAATTTTGCGTCGTTTCGCCGATGTCTTGAGTCTTTTTACACCCGCACGGGTTTTCCTCGTCCTCTTATTCTTCGTAGATTTTGTATTCTTCTTCTTTCTCGTCTTGATTTTCGATGAACTTCTCTTACTCGCGCGACGACGTTTAACGATGCGCTACGTGCATTTTCGCATCTGCTTTACGAGGGTGGTCCGATAAATACTTAGCCTCACCGCCCGATGGTGCCAGTATCGCAAGAGAGATTTACTATCGTGTAATACATTCTCGTAGACGGCTACTGTCAAAATTTCAGCCAAATCGGACTCGTAGTTTTGTTTTGACTGCGTGTGGAAGTGGGCGTGTCCGCGGATTTTAGAAAAATGAAAAAAGAGCAATATCGGTCGGTAATTTGATTCTTGTTTTTGGAAGGGAAATCGCGCAGCGAAATCAAAGAGCGCTTGGATGCTGTGTACGGTGACTCTTCTCCTTCGATGGCGACCGTCAAAAATTGGTTTAACGAGTTTCAACGTGGTCGCACGTCGGTTTTTGATGAGCCACGCCCAGGTGCCCCGAAAATGGCTACCACGGAGGATAACGTGACAAAAATCCACGATCTCGTATTGGCAGACCGCCGAATTGAAGGTGCGCAAGATAGTTGAAACAGTAGGCATCTCAAAAGACCGCGTGGGTCATATCCTGCATGAAATTTTGGGCATGAGAAAGCTGTCGGCGCGATGGGTGCCGCGTTTGCTCACTCCGGACAACAAGCGCAACCGTGAGACCACTTCAGAGCAGTATTTGACGCTGTTTAAGCGCAATCCGAAGGAGTTTCTGCGTCGTTTCGTGACCGTCGACGAAACATGGATCTACTGGTACACACCAGAGACCAAGGAACAGTCGAAACAGTGGACTTCACCCGGCGAACGTGCTCCGAAGAAGACGAAGATTGTCCTATCGGCCGGAAAGGTGATGGCCACCGTTTTCTGGGATTCACAAGGTGTGATCTACATCGACTACTTGGAGAAGGGCAAAACGGTCACAGAGCTTTACTATGCCGAATTATTGGGCCGATTCGACGCCGAATTGCAGAAAAAACGGCCCCATTTGGCGAAGAAAAAAGTGCTCTTCCACCATGACAACGCACCGGCTCACACCTCCGCCGTCGCCACGGCCAAATTGGTCGAATTGCATTACGAACTGCTGCCCCATCCACCGTATTCTCCAGATTTAACTCCGTGCGACTTTTTTTGTTTCCAAACTTGAAAAAGTCACTTGCCAGGCAGAAATTTGAGTCGAATGAGGAGGTCATCGTCGCCACGGAGGCCTACTTTGCAGACCTCGAGAAAACGTATTTTTCAGATGGGTTAAAGAAGTTGGAGCATCGCTGGGTCAAGTGTATCGAGCTAAAAGGAGACTATGTTGAGAAATAAATTGCCACTTTTCCAAAATTTGCGTTTTTCTTTTGTAGGCTAAGTACTTATCGGACCGCCCTCGTATATCCTGAACCTTTCATAAGACTAGTTATTTTTTCTTTAGCTTGTCTTTTGAGTTTGTTACGCGATTCTTTAAAACGATGTCTAGTCGCTACCTTAAACGGAGTATTATTTTCTACATCCTCTATTATATTAGCACCCGCGCGTAAAGCTTCTTTACTGACAGCCCGTGCAGCAACGCCTAGATAAGGCAGCACGCGTCTGAATAATCCTCCGAGAAAACTCCCGATACCGTGCCCGCGTTGATAGGGCAATCCGACGAAAACTCTCGGAATTCCACCACCGCGAGCTCCTCCCTTCTGTAATTCGTCGTAATGTGCCGAATAATAATCCATCGACAAAGAACGAACGAACTATTTTTTTTTCTTTTCTTTTCTCTTTCTCGTTTTCTCTGTCATAGACACCGAATGTTTTTACGATATCTATTAGATACGTCTAAAGTGCAATGTCACCGTCAGCGTCCCGAGTTCGAATCGTATACTTTGTCCCAGATGATCTCTTATATTTATTTCTATCATACGGAAACACGTTTGACGCAGCGTGATGTATTAGGCGGGCGAGAAATATTTTATCCGAGTTGATGCGAACGCATAATCATTTTGCGAGTCGAGCGCAACTACTCGAAGAAGAGAAGACTGTACATCGCCAGTGATATAAGGTTTGCAAATGTCACAATAAACAAAGAGTTTGTCGGGAATACCGCGCAATAAACTACCCGGTTCGTCGGCTATTAACATTTGTGTGGAAACAAGTTCGTAAAATAGCAGAAAATGCATTTCTTTATCGTAGACCCACAACGGTAAAATGACGGCGCTACTTTCGATTTTAACGAGCTTTTTGTCGTCGTCATTATATTGTATCTACATACCGATTTTGTGATAAAACCACGCAGGCAATAAGGTAGGTACAGCGGGCTCGCTATCGAGTTGAACAAGATCGTTACGCTTAATGTGTATATCGAAACCGAGTATGCGACGCAGTTTGTCGGAAAAACTTATATAATGTATTATATTACAACCATTTTCTTTACAGTTAAATTTCATGAAAACTTTACCACCCACGAAATTGCCGTAATGAAAAACGATATGCGAATCGACAGATTTAGCTGCGAACACCAGTGACAATATTTTGCATACTCGAGTAAATACTCACGGGTACTTGAGATCTCATAGCCGTAACTGATTTATTGTTTTCATTGATATCGATAAATCTGATTATTCCTTCATTATCGCGTATATGTAAAAAACTACACGGAAACTGAATCTCCGTGAGCGCTACTTCCCAACGCCTATGCAATTCTATACGTTGGGGTAATTCAGTGGTGAAACACGTGGTTGTATTTTCCGGAAAGTAACGCATGCTACTGTTGCTCGGGAGAATCATATAAAATTCGTCCTCCCTCATTTTTTTAATTCAAAGATCTTAAACTCGAAGCGGGTATCCAAGAGTCAAATTTTGAGGGATATTCTTGCCAACTGACTAGCAATTGTTTATTGTTGCCGCGACCCCTGTTTTTTATTACCCGCTCGACGATAAATTCTTCCTCTTGCAAATCTTTATTGACCGGAGTTAATTCTTGTTCGTAAAATATTCCGTCTATATTCTCACCCGTTAAATCGCTTAATTCGTATACGCGAGGTTTTCTCCATTCGAGAACGCGGTGAATTCGAAATATTTCCTCGCTCCACTTTGCCTCGTATTCTTTCTCAAAGACTACAAAGACTACTTTTACCCTACTGACACGCACGAGATCTCCCTGATTGTATTTAGCCTTTTGTTTATCGCTGTGCTTCTTTTTTTCTTCTCGATGTTGTTGTCGTTGTCGTCGTCGTCATTGACTTTCCATCGCCGATTCATATTTTCACGCGCGATACGGGCATTTTCCCGCGTGACGGCAGCGGGTTGCATTTTAGTAGAGGTATGTCGGGTATGATTGTAAGCGTGAACGATATCCTGTAAAACATCGATGTAACGTCGCGTATTTTTATGAGTAAAATTACGCCACATCCGTTCCTTGAGTGTTCTATTAAAACGCTCAACTATAACTGTTTTGACATTGGGATTACGCGCCACGCGAAAACGAATGTCTTTTTCTTTTAAGAAGTTTTGTACAGGCTGAGCTATAAATTCTTTACCTTTATCCGTCTGCAGGTAGACGGGTCGACGCTCTTTGTTTCTCAAAAGTATACGTTGGAAGGCTTTTGTCACGCAGGTAGCTGTTTTGTCGCGTAATGGTTCTACCCAAACGAACTTACTAAGAACATCAATAATAACCAGTAAGTAAGAATATCCGTCATTATAGCTCTTGAGATTACGAATATCGATTAAATCTACTTTCCATAAATTGTCGATATTTGACACGTTATAATGTAAACGTGGAAATTTTCGACGCACCGGACGATGTAGCGTATATGCATCCTGAGATTTAAGCCATTCGACGACATCGTTACGCGTAAAATTCGGTTTAGCAGCTCGAGATAAATTCTCCGTTGCGAAATAACCAGCGTAATGCGAGGGAACGTAATATAATTTTTTCGAGTTCCATTATTATAATTTGCGCCAATGAAATAAATTCTCTTTTTTTCAGGTGAAGAATTCCCGTCACTTAATGTTTTATTATTGTCACTGTCGTCAGTGACGGATAAATACACTGATTGTGAGTCTCCTTCGGTCTCGTCTAACTTTCGTCTGAACGATCTTGAATGCGCGAGCGGAGTTTTCGGAGTGAAACTTCCGCGCAGTAATGACTTTTTAATACGCAGAGATCTATGCGAGTGCATAGTCATCAAATCACGATTTCCTATAAGGCCGGATGGCGCACCTATGTCATACAGCAATTGAGCAAACTGAATTCTTTCGACTGCTTTCACCGTTTTTCTCTCGCGTATCGCGTCGTTTATAAGATCGCCAATTTTCGACCCTTTTACAACGACACCATCTATAGTCACGAGTCCGCGTTTATCTCAGCTAATCTTCGATGGCGGAATTTTTAGCAAATATTTCAATAGCGCGTTTGCTTTAGAACGATACGTTCACGGTACGCTGCTGAGTATTTCTTTGATCTTTTCCGCGGATTGTGCACGTTTTTTTCCGAAACTACTCTCGCTAACAGCTCCGCTACTGCTGATCGAAGTATTATTATGAGTTAGTATTTCCATAAAGTTGTCATCTGTGCGCGACTCAATATCTTTATCCTGATCGTCGTCGTCGACATTAGTAACGTCATCGGAGTTATTGCGCGTATCGTCACGTAAGCGCTTTTTCGCTTCTCGAACAAAATGAAGATAGCGCTAAAGTACTTCTTTATACAATTTCCATCTTTCGGCTTCATCGCGGGGAGTCGCGAGGTTAAGAATACGCCACATTTCCGCGTCAAGTCGCGATAAGGGGGTTCCAAGAGTTCGTACGCTGAAATTATTATTATTATCATTTTCCTCATTTGTTATCGTTGTATTTTTTTTCTTTGGCAAATTATTCAACAATGTTTCCGTTATTTCCGGCTGTATTTGACGTTGTCACATTTGCCGCATTCTTTCGAAATTTTCCGTAGAAATCAGTACCATTTTTTTCGCTTTCTCCATTTTTCCGTATGACGAACGAACGTGTCAAATATTTTTATAACTTTTTTCTAACCCAGAGAAAAATCAATATTTATAGCGCTATATATTTTTTATTCACTGCTAACCCTGGCTAATATAACGCTTAACAATGGAGCAATAAGGTAGAGTAAAAAACCTCCGCGTTGTACCAACAAATTTCTTTTACCTATTATTGCAGATATAGTACTTCAGGACATTGAAAAGCAACCGCTCAATCTTTTAACATTTACACCATCTATTTATTTTAGATACGTAGATGACATTATATGTGCTGTTCTATCTCATCAAATTCAACAAACTTTAGACATTTTCAACTCTTTTCACAATAGAATTTAGTTTACACTAGAATATAACAATAATAATAGCCTTGATTTTCTCGATGTCACGCTCATTTTAGAAAATAATTCTATTAAGACTGACTGGTACTATAAATAAACTTTCTCTGGTAGATATTTACATTACTTTTCACAACATCCTCCTTGTCAAGAAAGAGGAACAATAATTGGATTGGTTGACAAAGCATTTTTATTATCGCACTCAATTTTCCATACCAAGAACTTAAAGTTGATAATTGATATCTTAATTAATAATGGCTATCCTACTAAATTAATTTTTTCAAACCATAAATCATCGTTTAAAATTACTAATCAATAAAAACAACAACATTATTAACAATAGTATTTCTACTCTAAAATCACCTAATTCATACATTACCATTCCTTATTTACCAACCATATCTGAACAATTTAAAAATATCACAAAAAATCTTAATACGAAACTCTCCTATTTCAGTTTAAATAAGTTAAACAAACACATTAAAGTGCATAAAGATAAAGTTCCAATTTTTTCCAATACCAATGTTGTTTATAGAATTGAATGTGCAGACTGTAATGCATCATATGTGGGCCAAACGGGACGTAAATTAAGTACTAGGATTTCGGAACATAAACTTGACATTAATAAGAATATAACGAACAAATCTGTTATAACTAACCATAGCTCGATTTCAACCGAATTTAAATGGAATAAAATAAAAATTCTTGATAAAGAAAATTTCCTCGGAAAAGATTAATCTCCGAGATGATTTATATTAAAAGACAAACAAATAGTTTGAACTTGCAAACGGACACAGAATGTTTACCTGATATATATATAGACAGTATTGATAAACTACCGAAACTCTGAAAATAGATACACAAAGATAATAAGTAACAAAAAGTGCTAAATGCAAGGCCAACTTATCGAGCTGAATATTCGAGTTGTTCAATCAAATGACATTTATTTCATATATAAATCATAAAGTTACAATCATTGAATATTAAAACTAACGCAAAAATACAGTCATTTTAAAATAAACGTTTCAACCGCACGCGGTCTTCTTCAGTACATTGTTAAAATATAAATTCATAAAAAAATTCATATAATGTCAAAAATTAATTCTAGTTCTTCAGAGTCGAGAGTTTATGAGCAGTTAACGCGTGTTTCAATCCATCGTGTGTAGGAAAAATGTCGAATCAATGTTCGCCTCGATATGATCTTTGATTTTATTCAGATCTCGAAAAGTTTCGTCGTTAATAAGCGAGAAATTAGAACGTTCCGTAGGCGCTGCGATTAATAAAAATTAACGATTAACGTATGTCGAAATTACAATATATATCCCCAACAATTAGCAATGTGCTTACCTAACATCGTCCTTCTTGACAATTTTCACCACGTCTTAAAAAAGTTATTGAAGATGACACACGACAAAACCAACAATATAAAAAGACAGCTCATTTTAAACTCTGCTTGATCGGAGAGTGTGAGTGTTTATATATGCTCTAATACCTATGTTTAAATCGTAATGTCCTATTTGTCTTATTATTATTTATTGTTCGCTAATTTATCCAAAATATCAAAATATGACTCGCTAAGTAACTCAATATCCTTGTTTAAATTTAGTCCATTTTTTTGTTCTTTAATATATAGCATCTCAGAAATGAGTCTTTTATAATAATTATTTTCGTTGTCTAGAATCTTTACATTATCCCAATTAAATGTGTGGTGTTCATTTATTATGTGTTCAGAAATTACTGAATATTTCGTTGAGTCCAACCTGATATTATTTCTATGTTCTTTTAGTCTCGTCTGTAATTGCCTCTTCGTTTGGCCTACATAAGATGCATTACAATTATTGCAACTGATCTTATAAACCACATTCGAATTGCATGGATGTTTAGTTTTATCTTTCTGTGCTTTAATAATATTATCAAGTTTGTTGAGACATCTATATCCTACAATACATTCTGTATTTTTTACCGAGGAAACAATCATTTCTGAGATCCTATTTATATACGGAATGACAAAGAATTTTTTGTTAACTGATTGTGAGTCCTTTTCTATAATTTCTGTTCTTTCTATGTTGGTTTGTCTCTCTATAATGCTACTCTCTATAATTCACAATATTGCCTGAACATAATAGGATTTTTAATCTCACCAACAAATTATTTAATCGTTTGCCTGTGCACGCGTGGAATAGAATCTTTTAACATCACAATATTGCCTTTAAAAATTGCCACAACAGATTGTTTACTGCACACGAAAAGAAATTTAATTGGCTTAAGAGAAAACAACATTACAAGTATATCAACAGCATCAAGCCCATAGATATACATTGTTTTTTACACTGTACAACCTCACAACTGACAAAAATATTAAAAAATTTTCCTAGGGCAATCACTAATGATGCTAAGGAGATTAGTATACACATAGAAGCCAATAAATTTCGTAGTAATACAATTCATTCTTTGGAAAATACGAATAAAAAATGGTTAATTAATCTGTCTAATACAGATATTCCCCCTAACGTCTCTAATCTGTTGCAAATGGGTGATAATTTCTGCCTCCCAAACATTAATAAAAAAATAGCGATACATGAGTTTATCAAGGACATAGAGAGTAATCATAAACGGAATAATATTAATAATCTCACAACGATTAGAAATATCGCGGTTCCGAAATTTGCACAACTTCTCTACACCAACGATAAAAATGACTCAATTCAACAAAAACTACTTTGTTCACACAGAGATGCAATAAAATTTTGTAAAGATAATCCGAATATTCTGTTTACACGCGCGGACAAGGGTAACGCTACGGTTGCAATGGAAAGATCTTATTATATTAATAAAATGGAAAATGTATTAAAAGATGTCAACACATACACTATTGTTAAAAAAAATCCGTGCAAAAAAATAGAGAATGATTTGAATAATTTGTTGAAGAAATGGCTTAAGGAAGATTATATCTCAAAAAATGAATATTATAAATTACGTTGTAGTGATTCTCTCCTTCCAAAAGCGTACGGATTACCTAAAGTCCATAAGGAAAACTATCCAGTTAGAATCATAGTTTCATCGGTTGATACAGCTTTATACTCGCTGGCTTCGTTTTTACAAAACATCTTACAAACTAGCCTACCCAGAGCGAAAAGTCATATCAATAATAGTTTTGAGTTGTACAGCATGTTGTCTGGTAAAAAGATTGATGAGAACGATAGGATGTTTTCTTTAGATGTGGCTTCTTTATTTACGAACGTACCTCTAGATCTTGCGATTAACGGTATTAACGATAGATGGGATCACATTGAAATAAATACTAGAATACCGAAAAGCGAATTTTTATGTGGTATAAAATTCATATTGACTTCTACATATTTTACATTTAATGACATAATTTACAAACAGACTTTTGGGACCCCTATGGGGTCTCCGTTATCACCAATTACAGCTGACCTGGTTATGCAAGATCTTGAGGATACAGTTCTTAAAGCGTTAAATTTAAAATGTTTGTTTTATTTCCGTTAGATGACATAATACTGGCCACTTCTATGACTAATATGACTCAGATAGTTAAAAATTTTAATAACTATCATGATAGACTTAAATTCACGGTGGAACAAGAGGTTAATTGTAGCTTGAATTTCTTAGATTTATCACTTAAAATTATTATTAACACAATATACATAAACTGGTATCAAAAAGAAACCTTCTCAGGAAGGACTTTATCATTTTATTTAAACCACCCATTATGCCACAAAATTGGAATAATATATAATCTTGTAGACAGATGTCTGTTGTTATCACACCCACAATTTTTCAATAAAAATTTGGAATTAATCATTAATATACTTTTAAGCAATGGTTACCCTTTTGATCTGATCTTTAACAAAATCAATCGTCGGATAGAACACATCATATCTAAAAAAAGCATTATAGAGAGACAAACCAACATAGAAAGAACAGAAATTATAGAAAAGGACTCACAATCAGTTAACAAAAAATTCTTTGTCATTCCGTATATAAATAGGATCTCAGAAATGATTGTTTCCTCGGTAAAAAATACAGAATGTATTGTAGGATATAGATGTCTCAACAAACTTGATAATATTATTAAAGCACAGAAAGATAAAACTAAACATCCATGCAATTCGAATGTGGTTTATAAGATCAGTTGCAATAATTGTAATGCATCTTATGTAGGCCAAACGAAGAGGCAATTACAGACGAGACTAAAAGAACATAGAAATAATATCAGGTTGGACTCAACGAAATATTCAGTAATTTCTGAACACATAATAAATGAACACCACACATTTAATTGGGATAATGTAAAGATTCTAGACAACGAAAATAATTATTATAAAAGACTCATTTCTGAGATGCTATATATTAAAGAACAAAAAAATGGACTAAATTTAAACAAGGATATTGAGTTACTTAGCGAGTCATATTTTGATATTTTGGATAAATTAGCGAACAATAAATAATAATAAGACAAATAGGACATTACGATTTAAACATAGGTATTAGAGCATATATAAACACTCACACTCTCCGATCAAGCAGAGTTTAAAATGAGCTGTCTTTTTATATTGTTGGTTTTGTCGTGTGTCATCTTCAATAACTTTTTTAAGACGTGGTGAAAATTGTCAAGAAGGACGATGTTAGGTAAGCACATTGCTAATTGTTGGGGATATATATTGTAATTTCGACATACGTTAATCGTTAATTTTTATTAATCGCAGTGCCTACGGAACGTTCTAATTTCTCGCTTATTAACGACGAAACTTTTCGAGATCTGAATAAAATCAAAGATCATATCGAGGCGAACATTGATTCGACATTTTTCCTACACACGATGGATTGAAACACGCGTTAACTGCTCATAAACTCTCGACTCTGAAGAACTAGAATTAATTTTTGACATTATATGAATTTTTTTATGAATTTATATTTTAACAATGTACTGAAGAAGACCGCGTGCGGTTGAAACGTTTATTTTAAAATGACTGTATTTTTGCGTTAGTTTTAATATTCAATGATTGTAACTTTATGATTTATATATGAAATAAATGTCATTTGATTGAACAACTCGAATATTCAGCTCGATAAGTTGGCCTTGCATTTAGCACTTTTTGTTACTTATTATCTTTGTGTATCTATTTTCAGAGTTTCGGTAGTTTATCAATACTGTCTATATATATCAGGTAAACATTCTGTGTCCGTTTGCAAGTTCAAACTATTTGTTTGTCTTTTAATATAAATCATCTCGGAGATTAATCTTTTCCGAGGAAATTTTCTTTATCAAGAATTTTTATTTTATTCCATTTAAATTCGGTTGAAATCGAGCTATGGTTAGTTATAACAGATTTGTTCGTTATATTCTTATTAATGTCAAGTTTATGTTCCGAAATCCTAGTACTTAATTTACGTCCCGTTTGGCCCACATATGATGCATTACAGTCTGCACATTCAATTCTATAAACAACATTGGTATTGGAAAAAATTGGAACTTTATCTTTATGCACTTTAATGTGTTTGTTTAACTTATTTAAACTGAAATAGGAGAGTTTCGTATTAAGATTTTTTGTGATATTTTTAAATTGTTCAGATATGGTTGGTAAATAAGGAATGGTAATGTATGAATTAGGTGATTTTAGAGTAGAAATACAATTGTTAATAATGTTGTTGTTTTTATTGATTAGTAATTTTAAACGATGATTTATGGTTTGAAAAAATTAATTTAGTAGGATAGCCATTATTAATTAAGATATCAATTATCAACTTTAAGTTCTTGGTATGGAAAATTGAGTGCGATAATAAAAATGCTTTGTCAACCAATCCAATTATTGTTCCTCTTTCTTGACAAGGAGGATGTTGTGAAAAGTAATGTAAATATCTACCAGAGAAAGTTTATTTATAGTACCAGTCAGTCTTAATAGAATTATTTTCTAAAATGAGCGTGACATCGAGAAAATCAAGGCTATTATTATTGTTATATTCTAGTGTAAACTAAATTCTATTGTGAAAAGAGTTGAAAATGTCTAAAGTTTGTTGAATTTGATGAGATAGAACAGCACATATAATGTCATCTACGTATCTAAAATAAATAGATGGTGTAAATGTTAAAAGATTGAGCGGTTGCTTTTCAATGTCCTGAAGTACTATATCTGCAATAATAGGTAAAAGAAATTTGTTGGTACAACGCGGAGGTTTTTTACTCTACCTTATTGCTCCATTGTTAAGCGTTATATTAGCCAGGGTTAGCAGTGAATAAAAAATATATAGCGCTATAAATATTGATTTTTCTCTGGGTTAGAAAAAAGTTATAAAAATATTTGACACGTTCGTTCGTCATACGGAAAAATGGAGAAAGCGAAAAAAATGGTACTGATTTCTACGGAAAATTTCGAAAGAATGCGGCAAATGTGACAACGTCAAATACAGCCGGAAATAACGGAAACATTGTTGAATAATTTGCCAAAGAAAAAAAATACAACGATAACAAATGAGGAAAATGATAATAATAATAATTTCAGCGTACGAACTCTTGGAACCCCCTTATCGCGACTTGACGCGGAAATGTGGCGTATTCTTAACCTCGCGACTCCCCGCGATGAAGCCGAAAGATGGAAATTGTATAAAGAAGTACTTTAGCGCTATCTTCATTTTGTTCGAGAAGCGAAAAAGCGCTTACGTGACGATACGCGCAATAACTCCGATGACGTTACTAATGTCGACGACGACGATCAGGATAAAGATATTGAGTCGCGCACAGATGACAACTTTATGGAAATACTAACTCATAATAATACTTCGATCAGCAGTAGCGGAGCTGTTAGCGAGAGTAGTTTCGGAAAAAAACGTGCACAATCCGCGGAAAAGATCAAAGAAATACTCAGCAGCGTACCGTGAACGTATCGTTCTAAAGCAAACGCGCTATTGAAATATTTGCTAAAAATTCCGCCATCGAAGATTAGCTGAGATAAACGCGGACTCGTGACTATAGATGGTGTCGTTGTAAAAGGGTCGAAAATTGGCGATCTTATAAACGACGCGATACGCGAGAGAAAAACGGTGAAAGCAGTCGAAAGAATTCAGTTTGCTCAATTGCTGTATGACATAGGTGCGCCATCCGGCCTTATAGGAAATCGTGATTTGATGACTATGCACTCGCATAGATCTCTGCGTATTAAAAAGTCATTACTGCGCGGAAGTTTCACTCCGAAAACTCCGCTCGCGCATTCAAGATCGTTCAGACGAAAGTTAGACGAGACCGAAGGAGACTCACAATCAGTGTATTTATCCGTCACTGACGACAGTGACAATAATAAAACATTAAGTGACGGGAATTCTTCACCTGAAAAAAAGAGAATTTATTTCATTGGCGCAAATTATAATAATGGAACTCGAAAAAATTATATTACGTTCCCTCGCATTACGCTGGTTATTTCGCAACGGAGAATTTATCTCGAGCTGCTAAACCGAATTTTACGCGTAACGATGTCGTCGAATGGCTTAAATCTCAGGATGCATATACGCTACATCGTCCGGTGCGTCGAAAATTTCCACGTTTACATTATAACGTGTCAAATATCGACAATTTATGGAAAGTAGATTTAATAGATATTCGTAATCTCAAGAGCTATAATGACGGATATTCTTACTTACTGGTTATTATTGATGTTCTTAGTAAGTTCGTTTGGGTAGAACCATTACGCGACAAAACAGCTACCTGCGTGACAAAAGCCTTCCAACGTATACTTTTGAGAAACAAAGAGCGTCGACCCGTCTACCTGCAGACGGATAAAGGTAAAGAATTTATAGCTCAGCCTGTACAAAACTTCTTAAAAGAAAAAGACATTCGTTTTCGCGTGGCGCGTAATCCCAATGTCAAAACAGTTATAGTTGAGCGTTTTAATAGAACACTCAAGGAACGGATGTGGCGTAATTTTACTCATAAAAATACGCGACGTTACATCGATGTTTTACAGGATATCGTTCACGCTTACAATCATACCCGACATACCTCTACTAAAATGCAACCCGCTGCCGTCACGCGGGAAAATGCCCGTATCGCGCGTGAAAATATGAATCGGCGATGGAAAGTCAATGACGACGACGACAACGACAACAACATCGAGAAGAAAAAAAGAAGCACAGCGATAAACAAAAGGCTAAATACAATCAGGGAGATCTCGTGCGTGTCAGTAGGGTAAAAGTAGTCTTTGTAGTCTTTGAGAAAGAATACGAGGCAAAGTGGAGCGAGGAAATATTCCGAATTCACCGCGTTCTCGAATGGAGAAAACCTCGCGTATACGAATTAAGCGATTTAACGGGTGAGAATATAGACGGAATATTTTACGAACAAGAATTAACTCCGGTCAATAAAGATTTGCAAGAGGAAGAATTTATCGTCGAGCGGGTAATAAAAAACAGGGGTCGCGGCAACAATAAACAATTGCTAGTCAGTTGGCAAGAATATCCCTCAAAATTTGACTCTTGGATACCCGCTTCGAGTTTAAGATCTTTGAATTAAAAAAATGAGGGAGGACGAATTTTATATGATTCTCCCGAGCAACAGTAGCATGCGTTACTTTCCGGAAAATACAACCACGTGTTTCACCACTGAATTACCCCAACGTATAGAATTGCATAGGCGTTGGGAAGTAGCGCTCACGGAGATTCAGTTTCCGTGTAGTTTTTTACATATACGCGATAATGAAGGAATAATCAGATTTATCGATATCAATGAAAACAATAAATCAGTTAAGGCTATGAGATCTCAAGTACCCGTGAGTATTTATTTGAGTATGCAAAATATTGTCGCTGGTGTAAATTTCGCAGCTAAATCTGTCGATTCGCATATCGTTTTTCATTACGGCGTTTTCGTGGGTGGTAAAGTTTTCATGAAACTCAACTGTAAAGAAAATGGTTGTAATATAATACATTATATAAGTTTTTCCGACAAACTGCGTCGCATACTCGGTTTCGATATACACATTAAACGTAGAGATCTTGTTCAACTCGATAGCGAGCCCGCTGTACCTACCTTATTGCCTGCGTGGTTTTATCACAAAATCGGTATGTAGATACAATATAATGACGACGACAAAAAGCTCGTTAAAATCGAAAGTCATATTATCTTCAGACAGACAGTCATATTATCTTCGTCTCTCTCATGCTGTCTTGTCTTCTGACCACGGTGTGTATACGACCATGCTTCTGACTCTCTCTCTCTCTCTCTCTCTCTCTCTCTCTCTCTCTCTCTCTCTTTCTCTCAAATTGCTCGTTCATAATTGTATGCGAGTGATTTGAGAGAGAGAAAATATGCTTTCTAAAAATTAAAGTATGTAGGTATAATATGCCAATATTATATATATGTGTATATACAATGTGTATATATATATATATATATATATATATATATATATATATACATACATACATATATAATATATATTTTTTTTTATCATATATTTTATATATATTTTTTTTTATCAAATATTCCGATTTAAAATTACAGGTAATATCAATATACGTACCATACACGTATGCTTATACCATACACGTATGTGTATACATGTATGTGTATATGTATTTGTATATATGTATGCATCTATGCATGCATTTATATATGTAAGAAATATATACATATATATACATGTATATATGGTAGATGCATATATTTATACATAAACATATATATAATATGTACATGGTGATTCAAAAGTCTGGCAATGGCCAATTATATCAGAAAATAGTGGTCTTATGAAAAAAATACTAAAGGTGTTGACTTTTACCTAGGTGTCAAATTTTGAGATTATTTATAGGTCAACTTTTTTAAAACCTTTATTTTTTATTAGATATTCTTGTAGCTTATCTCGACAGCTTTCCAAAGCATTATAATAAAACATTTTTTCATGAAGTACTTTTTGAATTATAAAGATTCAAAGCAATTGTTTGACATAAAATTATATCTTTGTAAAATATTCAGTTTTACGTTATCATACTTTTTATTTTTATGCACAGAATAATGAGACCAATTTGGTGTAAAGAAAATGCAATCAGCAAACACAAAATATAACTGCTATGTTACATGTATATAATACTATATATCGTGCATGTTACATGTAACATATACGGTAATTTCTCACTCATAGATGTAACATTTGTAATATGACATATGTATGTTATTTATATATTGTAATTACATCCCAGATAGCATGGATATTGTAAGATCCCGAAAGATAATCTTTCGCTAAGTCACTATTCTATCTAGGATATAATTACAATAAATAATAGAATCCATAAGTGGGAAATTACAACTAACGTGTATGTTACATGTTACATGCACGTTAATTACGTGTTATATAGCAATTATAATGTTGTTTGCTGGGCAGTTGCTTCTTGAAAATTACATACGTCTTTTGCAACTGTGTTTTCTTTGCACCTATTGATTGGTCTCATTATTCCGTGCATAAAAAGTATAAATGTATAACGAAAATCGAATGTTTTACAAGATATTGTCAATTTTATAAATTTACTTTAAACCTTTATAACTCAATAAGCACATCAAAAAATATTTTATTAGTGTTTTGTAAAATTCTCGAGATAAGCTACAAGAATATCTAATAAAAATAGGGGGTTTCGTTTAATAAAAGTTGACCTTGAAATAACCTCTAAATTTGACCCCTACGTCAAAGTCAAGGTCACCATAAAATATCTTATTTTCCCTAGAAACAATTTTTATATATAACAATATAAAATTATATAAAAATATATAAAATTATACATATAATTGCAAAATTATATATGAAATATATCTATATATAATTAGATAAAAGAGCTTTTTATATACATATAATTATATAAATTTATATATATATATATATATATATATATATATATATATATATATATAATAAATAAGTATTCACATATATAAATATATATAATGTTTCATATATAACTTGACATGAGATTATACATGAACTTTATAATTTATATATAAATAAATTTAATTATATATAAAATAAACATATTTCACATATAATTATGTATAATTATACAATTATTTTATATAATTATATATAAAAAATTTTTCCCGGGTTGAACCCTGCAATTTTTATATTTTATTCATAAGACCACTATTTCTTGGACATAATTGACCGTTGCCGGACTTTTGAACCACCTTGTATATATATATATATATGGTAGATTGTATATTTCCTTTGAAAAATACATGAAAATATGCATATATCATCAAAATATATAAAAGAGCAATATTGAAATTGTGTTCAACTATGTCATAAAGACATTTATATATGTACAGGGGCGGATTTCCCATTAGGCTGGATAGGCTATAGCCTAGGGCGGCAGATTTTAGGGGGCGGCAAATTTTCAATTTTTAAATTAAAAAAAATTTTTGAATTAAAAAAATTTATTAACACTAGATTTATATTTGAAATACATTCTGATTTTCATTAAAAGAGTCATAATATAAATATGTTCGTGATCATTACTGTTAAAGAGCGTTTAAAGTGCTACTTTTTCCGGCGTTTTCGGCGAAAATTATTTCCCGTTTTTCTCCTCCAATTCTCAACCGATTTTACTGAAATTTTTTCTTTGAGTTTTTTTATTATTAAAAATTTTTTTACGTTTTTTACATTTCTGACTTGACGACTTCCGTTTCCGGTTGCGTGTGAGAAGGTTGAGGTGCTGTCAGTGTGTGTATTTGAGTGGAATATTAGAGGTGTGTGGAAGAGAAAGGGGGAGAGAGAGTGAGAGAGTGAGAAGCTGGAGGTGGCGAATGCAAGGGGAGTGCAGGCAAGTGGGGTGAGAAGGGAATAGAGCGGTGAGAAGGAAGAGAAGTGATGCAGGTAGAGTGAGTTGGCAGTTTGGAAGATAGATCAGGGGCACGAGGGGAGAGGAAGGTAATAGGAAAGAGGAGTGCAGGTGTAAAAGGAGAGGAGAGATAGGAGATAGGTGTAGGTGCGGGGAAAGTCTCTAGTGACAGAGGATCCAGTCGAGGATATAGGGAAAGTCACTAGCAGAGGAGAAAGTAACTGAAATAGGGTATAGGGAAAGTCACTAGACATAGAGTAAAGGAGATATAGATGGAAAGAAAAGAAATAGAGGAGATAGAAAGATTGAAGAAGACGGAGAAATGGGAGAGAAGAGGGAGCACAGGGACGGCAGAGGAGGTTTTGAAAAGGAAAAGGGAGGAATTAGAAGAAGTAGGGTTGAGAAAGGAGAGAGAAGAAAAAGGGGATTTGGAGTGGGCGTTCAGGAGAAGTAAAAAGGTAATAAGGTCGCCGGAGGTTGAAAGCAGTGTTGTTAGACGGGCTAGGTTTTTTCGCGCATGCGCATTGAATGTAGTATTAATGAAGTAGTCACTCGCATGAAATGGGGTCCTGATTTCCCCCTCTGTTTAATTTTTCTTAAATTATTGAAAATTTTTTAAAATAATTAATGAATCGTATAATTTTTATTATAAATATAATAAATTTAATTAAAAATGTTAAATATAAACATACAATAAACAAATAATGAAATTATAAAATATATACATATACGTGTACCTATGTTATAACATACGTAAATTACGAGTTTAGTTTTTATTTATACAATTTATAATTTGAATTATTGATTAATTTTAATATACATAAATTATAATAATACACTTTTATATTACATATATTGTAATAATTTATTTATTTTTACGTACGTTCAATTTATCTGTTTCCTGCGATTCCGCCAAAACTCCGTGGTCCAGGGTCTTGGTCCGTAGTTGCGCGCGCAAACATCATATGTTACTGTAGTCGTCATGGTTACGTCACGGTAATACGCGCATGCGCGAAAAAACCTAGCCCGTCTAACAACACTGGTTGAAAGGAGGGAGGAGGCAGGAGGGATAGGGGAGATATTGAAAGAGATGGGGAGGGAATGGAAGGAGGAGATAATTCAGGAGATGAGAGAGATAAGAAGAGAAATTAGAGAAGAGATTAAGGAGGGAGTAAGAGGGCAGGGAGGAGTTAAGGGAGGAGGTAAGGGGCTCAAAAAGGAAATGGAGGAGGAGGGAGAAAAAGTTGGGAGAAGAGAAAGGGAGGAAATTTATGGGAAAGGAATTAAGGAGATGGAGGAAGAAAATGGAAGAGATTAGCAGATAGGAAAAAAGGGGGAGAGAGCGAAAGGGGAGCAGGGAAAGGAGCTTCGGCTGGCCTGGCCCTGGGCGCAGCCGACAAGCGCCGCCCCGCGCCCGCCTTGTCCTCCCCGGCCTCTCCGCCGCCGCAGGGGGGTGCCGGGTCGTGGCGCACCTCTTGCCCGCGCTCGTGTGTCGGCGGGCCGGTCGCGGCCGTGCGGCGCCTCGGGGAGGGCGCCGGGCCGGGCCCCGTCTCGACCTTCGTCCGGGTGGGCGCGCTGTCGTTCCCCAGAGGCGCTCCTGGCCCCGCCCCCGGCGGTTGCGCCCGGCCGGGCGGCGGCGGCTTGCCGCTGCTTCCCTGGCCGCCCGCCGTGCTGTGGCGCTTCGGGCGTTGGCGCCCGGGCCGCACGCGAGGGCCGGAGGGGGCATGGGTAGTATGGGACGAATTGGATGCGCGGGTACATGTGGAGATGGGAACGAGGTGCACGAGGAGCTAAAGGCGGAAGACCGCAAGGGGATGCGCGGCACGGGCCGCAGAGGAGAGGGGAGGGAATCGAAGGAGGGGTGGACACCTCCAGGTGCGGGAAAGGAGGGGAGGGAAAGAGTGGGGAAGGAGGGTGAAAAAAAAGAGCAATCGAGAGAGGCGGGCACGTGGGATAAAGGGCAAGGGAGAAAAGGGGAAGAAGAAAGGGGAAGGAGATGGGAGGAATGATGGAAGGTGGCATTCTGGAATGTGGCGGGATTAAGAAATAAGGACGCGGACTTCTGGGAAGCGGTGGGAGAATGGGATGTAATGTTTTTTCTGGAGACATGGGTAGATGAAAAAGGGTGGGAGAGGATAAAAGGGAGGATGCCGGGAGGATATAAATGGGAGGTGCAATATGCGAGGAGGAAGAGTAAAAAAGGAAGGGCTATGGGGGGAATTATAGTGGGGGTGAGAAAAGGGGTAGGAATAGAAGGAAAGTGTAAGGCGGATAAAGAGGGAATGGTGGAGGTGGTGATAGGAAAAGGAGGGGAGAGATGGAGAGTGGAGGGAGTGTACATAAATGGGGAGATGGAGAAGAAGCTAGGGGAGATGGATGAATGGATGGAGGAGGAGGGAGACAGAGTAAGAACGATAATAGGGGGGGACTTTAATGCAAGAACGGGAAATTTAGGAGGAAGAGTGGAGATAGGAGAGGAGGAAGGAGAGGAAGGGAAGGGGAGAAAATCAAGAGATACAAAAGTAAATGGGGAAGGGAGAAGGTTGGTGAAGAAGTTGGAGGAAAAGGGATGGGCGATAATGAATGGAGGAATAGCAGGGGATGAGGAAGGGGGTGGACATATATGGGGCCGAATGGGAAATCGGTAATAGATTACATAATAGGTAATGAGGAGGTAAGAGAGGAAATCAGGAAGTTAGAGATAGGTGAAAGGATGGACTCGGATCACATGCCGTTAATAGTGTGGTTAGAAGAGAAAGGAGGAGGAGGGGAAAGAAAAGGAAAAAAGAGGAGGAGATGGAACTGGACGGAAGAAGGGAAGGAGGAATTTAGGGAGAAGATAGGGGAAATTTGGGGGAAGCAGAGGGATGAACAAGAAGAGGAGGGTGTAGAGGGAGAGTGGGAGGAGAAGAAAAAGAAGATACAGGAAGTGTTAGATAAGGGGAATGAGAGAGAAGGAAAGGAGAAGAAGGAAAGAAAGAGAGGGTGGTTTGATAGGGAGTGTAGAAGAGAGAAGGGGGAGGTGGTAAAGGAGTTAAAAAGGTGGAGGAGAATAGGGGGGAAAGGAGAAGAATACAGGAAAAGAAAAAAGAAGTATGAGAGATTATGTAGAAAGAAGAAGGAGGAGGAGAATGAGGAGTGGACGAAGAAAGCAATGGAAGCGAGGACGGAGGGGCAGGTTTGGGAGGTGGTTAGGAGGGAAAGGGGAAAAGGAAAAGGAGGAATGGGTGAGGGGATTGAGATGGAAGAATGGAACAGATATTTTAGAGATCTATTAGGAGGGGTAGAGTCGAGAGTGATAATGGGAGGAAGAAGGACGGAGAAGGAGAGAGGGGAAGATCAGATAGAAAAGGGAGAAATTAGGAGGGCGATAGGTAGGATAAAGGAAAGAAAGGCGGTGGGGGTGGACGGGATTCCGGGAGAAGTGTGGAAATTTGGAGGAGAGGGAATAGAGAAGTGGGTATGGGAGTTGTGCAATAGGATATGGAAGGGGGAGGGGTGGATAAGGGAGTGGAGTGAGGGGCTGGTGGTGCCAATCTTGAAGAGGGGTGAGGGAAAGGAGGTTTCGGAGTTCAGGGGGTAACTCTGACACCGTCTTTATACAAAGTATATGCGACGGTGTTGGCAGAGAGATTGAGGGGAGAGATAGAGGAAAAAGGGATGTTGCCACCGAATCAAACGGGGTTCAGGAAAGGGATGTGAACGGTGGACAATATTTATGTATTAAATTATTTAATAAACAGACAAATAAGTAGGAAAGGAAAGCAAATGGTACTACTGTTTGTGGACCTGAGAGCAGCGTTTGATTCGGTGGACAGAGTGAAGTTGATGGCGGCGTTAAGAGGGAGGGGGGTGAAGGAAGAGACGGTGAGGAGGTGCGAGGAAGTGCTAGGAGAGATAGGGTTCAGAGTTAGAATAGGGGAGGAGGTGGGGGAGAAGTTTTGGTCGGGGAGGGGGGTGAGACAGGGATGCCCACTGAGCCCGCTCCTGTTTAACATGTTGATGGCGGACTTGGAGGAGGAAATGGAGAAAGGGAGGTGGGGGGGTGTGAGATTAGGAGAGGGCAAGGTCTATACATTAGCGTACGCAGATGACGTGGTGCTGTTGGCAGAAGATGAGGGGGGGATGAGGTGTATGATGGAGAGATTAGGGAGATATCTGGAGGGGAAGGGACTGGAACTGAATGAGAAGAAGTCGAAGGTGATGAGATGAAGAAGGGGGGGAGGGAGGTTAAAAAAGGCTAGTTGGTTTTGGAAGGGAAAAAAATTAGAGGAGGTAAAGGAGTACAAGTATTTAGGATATGTGATTCAAAGGAATGGGGGGCAAGAGGGACAGGTAAGGGACAGAATAAAGAGAGGGGCAGCAATTATGGAACAGGTATGGGGAATAGGTAAGAGGAGATTTGGGAATAACTGGGGGAGGAGGTTGTGGCTCTTCGATGCGTTAGTGTGGATGGTTTTAGGATACGGGGTGGAGATATGGGGATGGGAAGAGAGAGAGGGATTGGAAAGGATACAAGAAAGGTATCTGAGATGGATGTTAGGGGTGGATTGGAGAACGCCTGGATATATGGTAAGGGAGGAATTGCAAAGGGAAAAGATAAGGACAAGGATGGGAAGAAGAGCATGGGGATATGAGAGAAGGTTAGAGGAGGGTAAGGGAGGATGGTTGGCGAGAATATGTTTGGGGGAGATTAAAGAAAGGGCAAAAAAAGGAGGGGAATTGTCAGGGTGAAAGAGAGAAAGAAGGGAATTGTTTGAGGGTAAGGGGATGGGATTAAGGGAGATAGAGGAAAGACGGGAAAAGGGGGAGTTCAGATGGGAAGAAGTTGAGGAATGGGAAGGAAAGGAACAGAGGGAGGAGAGGGTAGGAAAAATGATAAAATCGGAATATAATAAGTGGTACAAACAGATTAAAGGGGAGGGGATTCCGGGCTATTTGAAGAAAGGGTGGGCGGAAGGTAGATGGAGGAGGATGGCAAGGTATAGACTGGGGAATGAAATGAAGGGAAATAGGTATTGGGAAAAGGAGGAGGATAGGAAGTGCAGGATATGTGGGAGAGGGTTAGAGACGTGGGAGCATGTGTGGGAGGAATGTATGGATTGGGGAAGGGAAGAGAGCTGGCAGGAAATGGTAAAGGAGATATTAGGAGAGGAGGGGGAAGGGGAAATATGGTTAAAAAGGTTAGAGGAAGCAAGAGGGAAGGGGGAAGGGGAGAAGGAGAAGGAGGTAAAAGGAGGACAGGGGGATGAGAGAGGGTAGGGATAAGGGGGAGAGAGAGAGGGAGGGAGTGAGTGTGTGAGTGAGTGTGAGAGAGAGAGAGAGGGAGGGAGAGGAAAGGAGTGGAAGAATAACGGTAACCGGAAGCGGAGGTCCAACATAGGCTAAGTAGAATGTAAGATTGCGTAGGTTAAGATAATGTAGAATAAGAAAGGTTAGGGAAAGGCGGACGTGTGTGTGTGTGTAGGTAGGGTAGAAATGCGAGAGAAGATGAGAAAGGCGGCGAAGAGGAGAGGCGTGGCGAAAAACATGTAATTAGATTAAGTTATAGATGTAAGTTTAGGCTAAGGAAAAAGGGTAAAGGAAGGAAAGGTTTGGGAACGCTCCTGTAAAAAAAAAGCGCCTTGTAATCCACAATTGGGGCAGCAATAAATATAGCTATCTATCTATCTATCTACATTTCTGACTTTATATGCTCGGGGTAATTAAATTTCATAAAAAAAATGTGAACAAAATCGGTTGAGAATTCGAGAAGATAAACTGGAAACGCGCGCGCGCGCGAGAGAGAATGTGCATGTGCATATGAGTTTCATTTGTTTGGCGCGTGCTTGAATTCGACCACGCGTCCAACAAATGAAACTTACATGCATATGCAGATTAACCTACAGAAGGAGCGAGCGACTTGTGACTCGATTGTCATTGCAAATAGTGAATGAACAGCGTTGAAATACATTTTTAAGAATCAATCTTTTTTCTATGCCTTTTTTCCTCAGTACATTCAATGGCATAAATATATGGTATTATTGTGCGAATTACGTTCTAGTAAATAGTTCCAGAAGTGTTTGAGGTATGTATAATAAATCAGAAAAAATTTAGAACATTTTTTTTAATCTGAAAAAATTAATTTTTTAAAAGTATGTTTTGTGCGATTATTAGAAACTGATATATATTTATGAATTTATATAGATCTACTTTTTACAAAGTTCAACGATGAGTGACGGAAGAAAACGATTAAGCGGTTATCAATTTAGAAAAAATGCTAAAGAAAAAAAGGAGAAAGAAGAAAAAGTATTGAAAAAAACTGCTACACTAGAATCATTTTTTTCAAAATCAAACAGTACTAGTGTTGCTTGTGCTAGTACAAGAAATGATAATAGTGAAACAGAAGCACTTGAACGTGATATTATAATAAATCAGTCCACTACAGTTCGCGAGGAAGAAAATGACATGATAATAAAAGAGGTAGAAAAAGAGACAACAACGATAAACGAAATCGTAAGTACGTGCGATAAAGACCCGGCTAAATGGATATTAAATGAATCAACTCGCGATTATTTTGCTGTCAACGGATTTATACAAAATAAAGATGCTGATTTTAAATTATCGAAACGAGAATATTCTGATCAAGCACGCTATTTTTCATCGAGTTTATTTCAACGTAAATTATTAAATGGTGAAAAAAGTTCAAGAACGTGGCTCATATATTCTGAAAGTACAAATTGTGTATTTTGTGGACCATGTCAATTATTAAATATGGAAAATTATTTTACAAAAGAAGGTTTCAATAACTGGAAAAATATGATCAAATCTATAGAATGTCACGAAAATTGCAGTTTTCATAAATCATCTATATTAACCTTAAAAATAATGTTTATGAAGTTAGCACCGCCATTTTGGAAAACAAAAAAAATCAAAGTTGTGCTAGATTGTGCTAGGCTTGTGCTATGTTGTGCCTCAAACCGCATTTCGATATCTCAAAAAAAAGAAGCAAAAATTGAAAAAAATCGTTTTTAAGATCCAACACCGATTCTATGTCCATAATTCGGCTTTTCAATTACCCGACGAAGACAGTATTGCATATCTGAGTTGTGCTAGCCTAGCACAAGTCAGCACAACTGTCTATTTCCTCAGCACAGCGATATTAAGGACACTTTACTCTTGAGCGCGACTCTTTGCGCCCGCATTCTATGTCCATAATTCGGCTTTTCAATTATCCGACGACGATAATATGGAATATCTGAGTTGTGCTAGCCTAGCACAAGTCAGCACAAATGTCCATTTCCTCAGCACAGCGATATTAAGGACACTTTACTCTTGAGCGCGACTCTTTGCGCCCGCATTCTATGTCCATAATTCGGCTTTTCGATTATTCGACGAAGATAATATGGCATATCTGAGTTGTGTTAGACTGGCATAAGTCAGATATGCAATATCTGGTGCTAACTTCATAAACATCTAGTTTCTCAGGTGTAGCACATATCGAAAATTGTTAGTCACAACCTTAGAAATATTATTAGCGATATTAGCCAGTACATTATTTGCCTGCCCAGGACACGCCACGTGGAGGCTACCGCTGAAATCCTAGTGTATTACCAGATGTGTCCCATTTGTTTTTTTTTTTTTTCGTTGTTTTTTATTTTTTGTTTGTTTTTTAATTAATTTTTTAAATGTATATTAGCTAAGATATATGAATAATTATAGTAGATAAGATATATGAATAAGAATTTAAAATGTATAGTAGATAAAATATAGGATTATTTTTTTGTTTCTTTTTGTTTTTTTTTTGTTAATTTTTAAACGTATTGTATTGTAGATAAAATATATGAGTAATGATGAAATCTCTCTTATGTATCTCTCAAATGGAGTTTCATCGCATTAGTGTAGTGTTGGCGTTAAGCTATACTTTTACGTATATGCACAAATGTGCTTGAACTTCGATTTCGCTATCGATATTCTGCGGCTTCGCCTTTACTTTCAGATCATCGAATAACAGCCAAATAGAGCCAGTTTTAATGTACGCTATGTAATGCCCTATTGAGTTTGGATTGTAGCTCCCTTCGTACACCACTATCCCGGCTAACTGATAGATCGCGTTCCCCGGCATTGTGAGACGATCTGGAAAGTCTCTTAATCGTTGCAGCTTATCATCGTCGAAGGCTGTTTCGATTATTAAGTGTAGACCATATTTTATTTCACACATCGGAAGCTTTTCGTAGCATGGTCTGGGCCGGGAGTCGCCTCGACATAGAGCGTCAGGAAGACCGATCGCACCATCTCTCATCCACATGTCAAAATCGACAGACATGACAATTATGCGTTTGACGCTTTCTTTCTCGCAAGTAGCGCAGCGTTTTTCTATAATACAGCTTGGATAATCTTTGAACATCCAAATCGCCATGTCTGCAATGTTGGCCGTAGCAATGATTTGTATGATACGATTGCGACGATTCTGACGATTCTCCTGTTTCAGTTGTGGAATATTGAGGGCATTTACTCTGCTTGAATAAAACTTAGTCGATAGACCTGCCTTAAGCAATTCATTCACACAGGAGAAGATTGAAGATGTATAATCTTTAATCTCGTTTCCATAAACGTTATTATGCGATGCTGTAAGGGCTAATATTTGACAAAGACTGTCAAAGCCACATGTGTTTCGGACAATGAACGATTGTTTCTTATCTCGCACAATTGAGCATCGGTTTCCATTGGGAATTATCGGTAAGTCAGTGCAGAAAGTCGTACTGGTATTAATCCAAGGATACAGATCCGCGTATCTAAACGTTTTTTTCTGGCTTGGGTTTTTATTACGCCAGTTGTGTTCGGCTCGCATTTCTTCAAGATCAATTACATTTCCCTCGTTCTCTTTATCTTCAACATCTGTCAGCGGGACTGTAATATTCGGTATTTTCGATGGAATCAGACAAACGTCCTGTTTTATCGGTTCTGCCTTCTTTTCTATCAGCATCGATATCTCTTGCTCTTGGCAGGTTCGATTTTCAAATGAAACCTCGGAATTAATGTGGCGATCGCGTTCATTTTCACTAATCGAATCACAAAACGAATTGATTTTCGTATCAGCCATCGCTATCTTTAACTTCCCTGGTAGTGAAAAGATATGTCGCGCGACAAATTTGTCCACGCGCAATGGTAAGGAGATATTCTTGAACGTACGATGTTTCAGATCATTGAATTCGGATTCGATTGCTGCAGATGTGGCGTTGACCGATCGAAATACACCGCGCATAACTTCGGTAAACAGAGAAAAATACATGAGCAATGCTTTCAACTTTTTAGCGAATTTAGGACAGTAATATCCGTTTATCTCGATAGTGTTCTTTTTAGCCTCGATCCGTTCGAGAATGTCTCCGTACAGCGTTTCTATCCATTGATGGAGGTTCGAGTTCACCATATAATTCTCATCAATCTCAGGATGCGGAATCTCTTCTGTTCCCTTATCGTCGTGTATGTCATCTTCCACTTCAACTGATGACGATCCTCAGATCTCCCCAGCAAGAAAATTCCGTGATTGTTCCACGTGTCCACCGGGTTGCCCGTTATGATTCAGAGCTAGCATCAGAATTGCTGTCGTTATTTTCGTAAACTTCTCCAAGGTTTCCTGCTTTCGTAATATTGCCACTGCCCTCAAATAAAATTTCCGTACTTGAGGATGCTTGTCACTGAAGCATTTCCATCTCGCGAGCATGTTTGAGAAGTGACAAACGTCGAGCCGTATGAGGCATGGAGGTATTCTGTTCATGGACGTATCAGTGTTGTTTATCAAAAGATCAAAGCAAATCATTAAATATTGTTTGAGGCTGAGTACTTGACCGAATGCCTGCGCTACTGCTTCAAGAAGTGCCTTATCAAAATCAGTAACACATTCTTTGGGCACACGAATCACGGATCATTTTGCATGGACAGTCTTCAAAAATACTCGTAACCACATCAGAATGTCGTCAGTGCTCTGCGCAGAAGACAACATTTGGACGATAGGTGCAGTCTTATTACCTACTTGTGTCACGATTTGATATAAGTATATGTGCGGGCACAGGTTTCCATTTGGCAGTTTCAACTTTTTTACCAAAGATCCTGTACCGTCAATATACACGGTATCGTGATAGTGGTCGTACACTGCTTCCTGTTCCTTAGACCAGTACATAACTATCAGTGGATTAAGGCCGATTCTTTTTATCGCGCCATTAAACTTTTCGCTGTACATCATTAGATGGAGGCTTTCAAATACATTCTCAGATTGAATATCTAAGAGTTTATCCTGTCGCTCTTGCTTGGCTTTGCGGAGTACCTTACCGCTGTATAGATGAGGTGGTTCTTTCTCGCCTAAGCGTGTCATTAGTCTGTCTGCTTCTGCACGGCGCCATTGGCAAGGCAGTCTGTTGCCTTCAACTAATTGCTTGGCGACAGCGGTCCGCGTTTTGCCTCTGAGCTGCCGTTTTTTAACGTGTTTCACGACTGGATCAAAGCCCTGAATAGTGTATTCCATAAGTATGCTAATGTCTGGTTGGGGTTCGTTCGCAACACGCCCAAGAAACTCACACTTACACTCAGAACATTTTCCTGAGATTGTTGCAAAAATACCAGTTTCGGAAATTTTCGCGTTACGGAAAGAAATAGCACATGGCATTCTAGTTTCCGCCCATATCTTTTCATATAATATACTGGTCCACGAGTGTCTTCTCAAGCAATATAAATCGCGTTTTCTTCCATCCTGGAATTCATATGATATCGATTCAGGTTGAATTTTTGGCCATAATTCAGTGATATCAATGGTAAACACAATGACACCACTAATGCTATTATTGCCTGTTGAGTCGAGCGTTTTCGATTTCGTGGATATGTCAGCATTGACGATATCAAGAGCCGCCACTAATCGGTCGTAAACATTGTACCTACGACTTAGAATTATTGTGTAAATATTTTTTGGGGTCATAGTTGGGTATTCGGCTATCAATGTCTTAGAAAGATCTTTAAAAACTGCCGAACTCGGTGGAAGGATTTTGCCATTTCCGTCCACGACATGAGCACCGTTAGGTGGCTCCAGTAATTGCCACAGTCTCGATATATTAGGTTTTACATCTATCTTTTATAATTCGAAATTTACTTTCGTGATATTGGCGGTCTCTTTTTCCTTAAGTCTTACTTTTCCGCACTGGCTCTAACGAAAAAAATGATTTCCTAGAGAGATTTTTTTCTCAACTCAGCACCGTTTTTCTGCTCAATAATCTACGTTGGCAGATTTCGACCTCAGTAGATGAGTGGAAGATCAGAGTTATTATACCGCAAGCAAGTGTAAACTACCTAATCAAGTGGATGACACCAGAAAACATAAACTTTCGAAGATTTACAACTTTGTCCGACGTTTGGATTGTTCGGTGTATGTATGTGGGAGATTTTAATGTTAGGCGTCAAACCATTCCAAGGTTTGAAGAGTAATGAAGTGCTATGTAAACTGGAGAATGGAGAACGACTCGTGCTTCCCAATCACTGCCTGTCACGATTATACTTCTTGATGTCTTTATGTTAAAGTTACGAATCTAGCAAGAGACCAACTTTTAAAGAAATTAGAGAAACTTCATGAGATCTTGATAAAAGAGAAACATCAGCAGCAGGAGACAATAAGACGAGAGAACAGAAGAGTACAAGCCATGTCCTGGGGTGCAGATGATGTGCCGTCACCAAAACCCTCCCGACAACCACAGAATACGACGGAGCAGTCGCAATTGCGTAGCGCCAATCCGATCGACAGTTTTAACAGTGGTGTTGACAATGAACAAAAGTTACTGGAACAACGGTTGTTGGAGCAACAACGACAATCTGAAGAGGATAGTCACTGGCACGCGAGAGAAGAAAAACGCTTATCGACTGAAACGAGTGGTGATGAAAGTGCTAGTCCCTCTGTTCAATTACTGCCGTATAATCTATCCTTATAATCTTAAGTAAGTATATTCTCGGAAGTTGCATATATCGAGTAACCGAGCATTGGTTTAACCTGGGGTTTTTAACTCGCAATTCTCCTTAATTCTCCTTATCAATCGAAAATCTTGATAAGGATCGATCTTAACGTCGATCGTGCGGGCATTAGTTTCCGCAATGACAGATTTGTTTGGAGCTTGATAAAGAAATTTTATAATCTCTTCAATAGCCAAGGCGAGACTCATATAAATTGTTGTTTAGTACTCTTAACATCATCAATCTAAGGAAATCAACAGTTATGCTGGTTTTTTAATTATCCGACGAAGACGGTATTGCATATAAATCAACAGTTGTGTTGACCTGTGCTAGGCTAGCACAACTCAGATATGCCATATTATCTTCGTCGGATAATCGAAAAGCCGAATTATGGACATAGAATGCGGGCGCAAAGAGTCGCGCTCAAGAGTAAAGTGTCCTTAATATCGCTGTGCTGAGGAAATGGACAGTTGTGCTGACTTGTGCTAGGCTAGCACAACTCGCCTGATCCCCGGGGGAGAAATGTAACAGGAGAAGCGGAACGGAGGGGACGCCCCTAGGGCGGGATCAAGCGTCCCCTCCCTCCCGCTGAGGGAGGCTTCCTTTATGGAGGGAGTCTCCCGGGAGAAGTCTCGGGTGTTGGCGCCGAATCCTAACCCCCTTTGGGGGCGGAAGGAGCGTCAACACCTGAGACGGGAGAGTCGTAGAGTATCAAGGGCGGGGGCCCTTGAACTCATTGCACGCGGCTCTCCAAGGAGGAGAGAGGAGTGGTGGTGGTCCCCACTCCTCTCTGCCTGACGGGTTTAACCCGTCAAACGGAGGGGACGCACCTGAAAGGGGTGCGTCACGGCGTTTCGGAGGCCCCGGCTGCATGCGAAAGCGATTCCCGGGGCCTCCGAGTAGCGCCAGGAGAACCACCGTCAGGTTTAGCGGGTCGGGAGTTGGGCCTTCTGCCCTCTCCCATCCCCGCATAACCCGAAGCCTCCCCCGAAGTGGAGGGTATGTGTTGAACACATTCCTGACGTAAAAAAAAAAAAGGTTAGCACAACTCAGATATGCAATACTGTCTTCTTCGGATAATCGAAAAGCCGAATTATGGGCATAGAATGCGGGCGCAAAGAGTCGCGCTCAAGAGTAAAGTGCCCTTAATATCGCTGTGCTGAGAAAATGGACAATTGTGCTGACTTATGCTAGACTAGCACAACTCAGATATGCTATATTATCTTCGTCGGATAATCGAAAAGCCGAATTATGGACATAGAATGCGAGCGCAAAGAGTCGCACTCAAGAGTAAAGTGTCCTTAATATCGCTGTGCTGAGGAAATAGACAGTTGTGCTGACTTGTGCTAGGCTAGCACAACTCAGATATGCAATACTGTCTTCGTCGGGTAATTGAAAAGCCGAATTATGGACATAGAATCGGTGTTGGATCTTAAAAACAATTTTTTTTAATTTTCGCTTCTTTTTTTTTGAGATATCGAAATGCGGTTTGCGGCACAACATAGCACAAGCCTAGCACAATCTAGCACAACTTTGATTTTTTTTGTTTTTCAAAATGGCGGTGCTGCGACTATTTTTTAAATTGCCATTTTCTAATAAATTAATTGCGTTATCGAACTTTGGTTTGCGGCACAAACTAGCACAAGTCTAGCACAATCTAGCACAATTGTGTTTTTTTCATTCTGACAAAATGGCGGTGTTGGGCCTTAAAAACGATTTTTTTCAATTTTCGCTTCTTTTTTTGAGATATCGAAGTGCGGTTTGCGGCACAACATAGCACAAGCCTAACACAATCTAGCACAACTTTGATTTTTTTTGTTTTCCAAAATGGCGGTGCTAACTTCATAAACATTAAAAATAAAAGGAAACAAAATAGCACAAGTTGATAAAACGTTAATAAAGCAATTAGATGAAGAAATATCTTATTGGAGAAAAGTGTTACAAAGAGTAGTAGCTGTTGTGAGGTCACTTTCTTCTCGTGCACTTCCACTGAGAGGTCACGAAGAAAAGTTTGGATCACTCAAAAATGGAAACTTTCTTATGGCACTGGAATTGATCTCACAATTTGACCCTTTTTTGGCCGAACATATTAAAAGGTATGGTAATCCAGGTAGTAGGCACACTAATTATTTATCTGCAACGATTTATGAAGAATTAGTTCAGCTAATGGCCAAGAAAACACAAAAGACTATTCTTGCGGAAATTAAAAAAGCGAAATATTATTCTGTGATAGTAGACTCTACCCCCGATATATCACATATCGATCAGTTGTCTTTTATTATAAGATATGTTCAAGAATGTGGTTCACCAGTAGAACGTTTTATTACGTTTCTTCCAAATACAGGACATAAATCACAGGAATTAGCAGAAACCGTCAGTAAAATACTTATTGATTTGGAAATTGACATATCTAATTGTAGAGGCCAATCTTATGATAATGCTGCTAATATGTCTGGTGCTTATTCGGGACTTCAGATGAAAATCAAAGAACTAAATCCTTTAGCTGAGTATGTATCATGTGCTGCCCACTCTTTAAATCTCGTAGGAAACTGTGCCGCAAGTTGTTGTACTGAAGCAACAAATTTTTTCGGTGTCCTCCAGGAACTTTTTAAATTTTTCTCGGCATCCACATACCGGTGGGAAATATTACAATCATATATAAAAGCCAAACTAACACTAAAGCGACTGTCAACAACACGATGGTCTGCTAGAGATGACGCTTGCCGAAGTTTGAATGAATCTTGGTTGGAGATTATTGAAGCTTTATCCTTCATTGAAAATAACGCAGTAGAAAAAAATATAATCAGAAGTGAAGCAAAGGGATTGCGAATTCGTTTAGAACGATTGGAAACCGCGTTTATGGCTGTATTTTGGAGTACTTTACTTTCAAGATTAAACGCATCAAGCAAGAAACTACAAAGTATAGATATTGATATCTCCATTGTTTTAGAATTGTATAAGTCTTTTATTAATTTCGTCCAAAGGATTAGAAACGACTTTGATGAATTTGAGAACAAAGCGAAATTATTGTCAAATGAGCAGAAATATGAAAGATGTAAATCCCGAATAAAGAAAAGAAAATTGCAACTTGACGAATCACGAGATGGCGATGCTGATGAAACGTTCAGCAGCAGAGATCGTTTTTGAATTGAAACATTCCTCGTAATTTTAGATAGTTTACGAATTGAATTAGAAAAACGGTGTTCTGGGTATGAAATTATATATGATAGATTCATTGTGCTCATCAAATTAAGAGAGTTGAGTTCAGCAGAAATAAGAAAATATGCTATCCGCGTCTGTGAAAGCTTTCCAGATGATATTGAAGTCAGTATTGTTGAAGAATTCTTATAATACATTTGCGTGAACAATTACTCTTGCCCGAAAATATATCCGTGTCAGTGCAAGATATATGCACATGGATGTATAAAAATGACTTATACGATGTGTATCCGAATGTGAATATTGCAGCAAGAATATTTAGAACTAAAGCATCCTCAAACTGTACGGGTGAACGTTCATTTTCGTGCTTACGACGAATAAAAAATTATATGCGATCTACAATGTCATAAGATAGATTAAACGCATCGGCAATTCTGTCAATTGAGTTGGAAATAATGTCAAGAATATCTTTTGATGACGTTATTTATTCGTTTGCCAAAATAAAAGCGAGGCGACATTTTTTTTAAACTTTGATATTCTTTTTTTAAACAAGAAAATTGTTTTGTTAATGTAGTTCCTGATTTCCAAAGATTAGTTTAAGTTAAGTTTAAGATTTAAGCTGATTATTTTATATTCCAAAAAAGATTTTTTAAAATTAATGGAGTGTGTTATTTATTATTATTCAGAGAATCTTATATATAAGATACCCGTTTCCTATTTTATTATCAATTTCTTATTTAATTAATAAAAAAATTTCCCCTTGCTCTACTGTCATTAAGGGGCGGCAAATTTGATTCAGCCTAGGGGCGGCAGAAACCAAAATCCGCCACTGTATATGTATGTTTTATTGTCATTGACACGCTTAGATGCGTGTGCGAGATGATTCAACAGTAAAAATATATTATGTTGTCTGATTTCAATATGTTGAACACACTAAAATGGCTTTTTGACATATATGGATTATTATCGATAATAGCGGAATTAAAATTCTCGGTAATTATCGACAATTTTAGTTCCACTCAAATGAAGGCGCTAACCCGTCGGAGTTGTAGCGCTCGTGCACGTGTATATATATATATATATTTAGCGGGAAAGAGATTTCTGCTCATGCGTCTTGGATGCAGGTAGATATATAATAACTATTTGGAAACCACTGCTGAGGCGTCTCGGATCGATAAGTATGTGATGAGTATATTTTTTATATGTATAAAAAATACTTTATTTCTTCTTTGGTAACAGACAGTATCACAGTATTAAAGGCAGACAAAAGAGAGTGTGTTCGGTGAGGAAGAACTTAGCTTACTTAATATCTAGATAGGAACCATCTTTGGCTAGTGCACATGTGCGCGGTATAAAGTTACTAGAGAGATGCCATAGAGTTTGGCCAACACTCCGGCATCCCCTTAAGATAAAAACAATTTCATTTATTAGTAATATTTTTTTAATAAAAAATTAAGATTTGCGTTTTAGCAAAATAATACGAAGAATTTCATTAAATCGAAGCGTAAGTAATTTTACAAATACAATGTTAAAGTAAACATCTAAAAATGTTAAGTTATTTATTTGCGTTTGTACATTACGTTTAATTTCCTGATAATTGCCTCTGATAGTAAGTTTTATAATTTCACGATCAATGTAAGACAAGGGAAGTTTTAATTATATTTCATTAATTAAATATCTCGCAGTTGCATCAACAGTATCGACAGTATGGAAACTAGTTGCATCAAATGTGCATCCACGCATTTTCTAATATGTTCCAAGCCGAGAAAAGTAGTTTTCTGCATCACTATTGCAACTGCGTAAGTCTTGTTTTTTCAACGGCGGTTGAGATTCTTCTTCTTCTTCCGCTTTATCTTCCGTTGCATGATCCTTGTTTTTCTTGTATGCCACCAGTACAGCCCTCGCTCCGTAAGCAGTAGTGAAGATGATCGAAATATTCTCGATAATAATAGGATCTGGTTTAATCTTTAAATTCTCATTCAAATATAGATTCATATGTTTCATATTGATTTGAAACTGATGCCACGTGTTGAGGTCGAAACAAATTCTTTCGGCGTAATTGCCCGTTAATTTAACAATCGGCATGAAGCCGCCATTGTTCTTTGACTGCAATCCAACATGTATCTTCTCAGTGTGAGAAGAATTAAGTCTGTACGTCGTCGATAACAATAAGTAACGTTGTTCGTGACTTCTGGCGTTATCGATGCCGTCGTTGTTAGTTATTTTGCGAATATCGCGATTGCGATCAGATTTTTCGCAAAGCCGAATACTTCCTTGCGCGTAACCATTGTTTTCACTTGTAAAATTTCACGAATAGTCAGGACAACCCGGTAAAATGGCAAAACTACGAGAAATTCTTTCTTCGTATCTTGAACTTGTATTTCTGTAAACTCGAACTCGAATGAATGAGGAAGAACGACTTGTCGACTCGCTTATATTACCGTTCTCCCTCTCTCGCAAAAATTTAAAAAATAAAAGTGGGGAAGACGTATTTTACGTAAAAAATTATGATTTTTCATGTTCAGACCTGTACGCGTTAAATAAAAAATTTCTAGAAATATTTAGAAATTTCTAGAAACGAGATCATGTAACGCGAGAAGAGGACGAAAGAAAAATCTGTGTGTGTAAATGAATAAACAAAAAATCAATTTTTCATGTCAAATCGAATTCTTATGTTTAAACAAACATGTATTAAACAAAAAGAAAACGCTCGGAAGATTTGATTTGAAAATATTTTTTATCCTTTTAAAATATAGCAAGGGATTTACGAGTTCGAGAACGCCTGAATAGGATAAAAATTGGAGTACCAATAAACTTCGTCAAAAAAAAGGTCTGAGATTTAATACATGCACCAATATATGACGGGATAAAAAATCAGTCCTTTTGATCTTTTGTAGTTTATTGTATCTTGTAAAATAAAAAATAAATTATATTTTACGATTTTTCGAACTACACTTAGAAAATAGTTGTAAAACTTAATAACACCATCTGAAATATTTGCCAGAAAGGAAATTGACGCTCGCCAATAAAATAACTAAAAATTTTTCTGTCACGCCTATTTGTGAAGAAAAAAGCACATTCCAAAGGTAGGTAACAAATTAAGAAATATTTTAGTTTTAAGAAATACCGAGAATTTAAGAAAAGTATTATCCGATAGGTGAGTAAACTAGATTAAGAATACTCTTCGTCCCCTCCTTCGTGAAAAACGAAGAAATCGCTAGCGAGAAAATTGAAATTTTTTTTCGATTCTCCCGCTCTTTTAAAATCTAAACGGGGGAAAATGTCAAATTTTTCGACGGGAAATGAAATATAAATTTCCCGCAGTATAAAAGAAAATGTGCATTTTAAGTTCGACATTGCTCGAGATTGTCAGTTTCCTCGAACGTACGCGTTTGTGTTATTGTCACGTGTTGCGAGTTAAGTGCAAGTGAAAATGTCGGCTCAGAAAATGCTGATATCGACGTGCATAAATTTGGCAGCAAATTTATCGCGGGAGATAAAGCTGGAGACGTATCTGCCCCGCCTGACAGAAGATCGGGATAATAACTTTTATATTTTCGAGAAATTCGCGTATTCAATCTCAAACTCCTTACTCGGAGTTCTGTACAGATTGGGGCATTTCGGAGGTGATAAGGAATTATTGAACATTGCCGCCGAAGTTATATCGTTTCGCAAAGATTTGCGGCACAAAGAAGAGGATGTTGGCGGATATGCCGCCTATCTGCTGGCGAACTAACGAAGAATGGAAATAAGAGGTAATTACTTTATATACTTTTAACGTGCCGGTGATTGCATTATAAGCCTAAATCGTTATTAATAATCCTTAGCGAACTCTCCAGTAAATCTTGCAATAATTCGTCCCTCTCAAAAGAGGCGAGCGGCAGAAGAGTCCGAGGCAAGACCCTCACGTAAGTTTATATGCGCGTAAAATATATAATTATTTGTAAAAAAAATATATATATATATATATAACAGTTACTGTTAAAAATTAAATATTTAAGGGAGAGAGCCTGAATACTGCCGGCGGAAAATCCGGTTCCAATTGTTGTCGATATAGCGGGTAAGTTAACATTTTAGAGAAATAATAAAATATTTTAAAAAGAAATATAAAAAATATAGTAAGAAACTTAATGTATAAATATATTATTTCAGACGACGACGACGACGATGATGCTAACATCGTTATTCCCGAAGCTAACGACGATGCCAACGACGACGATTCTATATACGATTCTATCATCGTCGTAAGCCCAGCGGATAGCTTAATATTTACACCAGATAAGGTGATATTTAAAAAATATAGATTTACAAAACAACCGACTTTGAATATACAAAGTAATATAAAACTTGTAAAATATATATGTATTATTTTTATAACAAAATTTCTAATGTTATAATAATATTAATAGAGCGGGAAGAGGAACCGGAGAAGGAAGAAGAGGAAGCGCTTGAGGAGCAGGAAGAAGAGGAGGCGCTTGAGGAGCAGGAAGACCATTCCATATCTACCAACCATATCTGAACAATTTAAAAATATCACAAAGAATCTTAATACAAAACTCTCTTACTTCAGTTTAAATAAGTTAAACAAACACATTAAAGTGCATAAAGATAAAGTTTCAATTTTTTCCAATACCAATATTGTTTATAGAATTGAATGTGCTGACTGTAATGCATCATATGTGGGCCAAACGGGACGTAAATTAAGTACTAGGATTTTGGAACATAAACTTGACATTAATAAAAATACAATAAATAAATCTGTTATAACTAACCATAGGCTCGATTTCAACCACAAATTTAAATGGAATGAAGTAAAAATTCTTGATAAAGAAAGTATCCTCGGAAAAAGATCAATCTCCGAGATGATTTACATTAAAAGACAAACAAATAGTTTCAACTTGCAAACGGACACAGAATGTTTACCTGACACATATATAGACAGTATTGACAAACTACCGAAACTCTGAAAATAGATACACAAATATAATAAGTTAACTCCGCTTATTTTTCACCTTTCGATCATTTTGTCTGTGACATTATAAGTGTGCGGACCTCAAGAATCGATGTTCCTCCTACACTATTGCTTTTACGGTGCAATCTAATCATATGTAAGTCTACAAACTTCTTAATTTTCGTACAACCTATTAAGCTTAAATAAATCAATAAATATCTAATAATATTATAGGATTCAAATCATTATGTGTCTATCGGGTCTAATAACCGGAGTAGAAACACAATTTAAGATTTTTAACCATCACATTATTACTATGTTGAAGGAATATCGCTTTTCTGCATTTTTACATCATGTTCTCTTTTTCCCTTACGATAATAATTGTTAATCATTATTGTATTTTAATGCGTTACATACTTTATGACGTTTTTTACTATACTTGATTTATATATTACCGTTATGACATCGTTTATTATTTGTTAAATTCAGAATTTAATCAGCGTTGATAATGGTCAAAATATTGACCGAAACGTTTGCTTTATATTTGTATTTAAAAAGTACTTATGTTTAATTCTTTTTTGTCACCTTTTATTGTAATTTATTAGTAAACATTATATTAAGAAATATTATTTTTATATATGACTTTCTGTCTAACATAATTTGAATTTTTATATTTACTGCTCTTAACAGCCTTTTATCAAATTTATTACAAATTATTTTACTTTTTCCAAAATTTTTATGTTTGAATTTAATAAATAAATTTAAATTTTTAGCAATTCGTCGCTTACAAATTAATTATTCTCCGGAATATTAGCTTCGAGAGTACGGAAGCGTTACTCGAGACCGGATATTGTCAAAAAGTGAGTTATCTCGCCAAATAATAATGTCAATAGTTGTGTAAAAGATTAAATTTGAGCATAAAAATAAAAGCAATATAACAGTACTTTATATAATTTATATAATTTATATTCAATTTTACAATTTTCTTTTTTTTTTTAGTACAAAGAGGCGGAGACGGTGGAGGGAGCAACACTACAGAAAATCGCAACGATATTTCCCTGGAGACGGAGGAGAGTGAAGAGAAGGTGGGAGGGGGGGGGAAGAGCATTGACAACAGCAACAACAGCAACATCATCAACATCGACAGGTCGATGATCGTTTTAATTATATAAATTTAATTAGAGAAAACGCGCGGCAGTTTAGAAGATTTGGGATAGTCGAGAGAAAAGCGAGATTCGCGATACGACAGTTACCTGAAGGCGGGGATATTTATTGGTCTTTGGAAAATGCGTTTCGCGAAATTAACGCGTATGCAATAAATTCAAGTGAACCAGGAAATTACGTAGGTTTATCATTTGATTCGCTGAATTTATCGCACGGTTCCGCGGGATTATCTTTTCGTTCGGTGCGCGATTTGACTCACGAGGATATTTGGGGCCTCGTGACCGCGGTAGCACAGAGCGCGAGAGGACTTGATATCGCGGAGCAGTTTAACATACGCATTTTCAACATCGCTGTTTCTTCAGATTGCGGCCGCGTTGCATTAACGCATAAAAATATCGCGAAACGCTCAATAGTCGAAATACATAATTTCGACAACTTGTGTTTTCCGCGCTTCCTCGTAGTAGCGCAAACTTATTGCGAACGCGGTAATATACGTACGGGGGAATTGCACGAGAAATGAAATAGAGTAAGACATCCGCAATCGAAGTTACAACGCGAATAGGCGTTGGAATTAACTAGAAAAGCCGGAGTAATAATTCTCGAAGAGGGTTGCGAGATTCATGAAATTGAGCGTTTCCAGCGATATCTTGCCGCGGACAATGTCGCTATCGTTGTATATAATTTTATTACTTTCGGTCACGGTACGAAACCGTACTATGACGGAACAGCGATACTCGCTTCTCTTGGGCGTGAATCCTCTCATCGACTAAATATTATGTATTATGAGAATTCGCGTCATTTTAACCCTATATTAAATTTAAAAGCCGCTGCGGGTTCTCGTAATTTTTGTGTAACGTGTAATGTACGCTTCCGGAACAATAGAGGTGGCGGTCACCGGTGCTCGAATAAATGTCCGCGATGTTTTACCGCGCCGCCGTGCGAACACTCCGACGACGCGTGAATAGTAAAATGTGATACATGCAATCGGACGTTTTTCGGTGCTTCGTGTTTTGAGCGTCATTGTAGGGAAAAATCTTATGACGGTAAATCGCTCGCGAGTGTTTGTAGCGTCATACGATTTTGCAATGAATGTGGATGTATAGTTAAAGCGAAAGCGAAGCACGAATGCGGCGTTTCTTACTGCAGATTATGCCATTCGGAGCAACCTCGAAATCATTTGTGTTATATGAGACCTCTTCGCAACGACGTTAATTCATCTACCGAGCCGTTGTCGTCGACATATCCTCCAGAGGTAGAAGCGACGGTAGGTGTATCCGTCGAGGAGAAAGAAAGCATAATTGATAACAAAAAAACAAGCAAATTGGCATTGACAGATAGAAAAGGACGCGTAGCATTCGTATTATGATTTTGAAACACGGCAGGACGAGACGCTCAAAGGTATGACGTCCGTAAAAAGACACATCTCGACACTTTGCGTCGCGCATCAAATTTGCGAAGCGTGCGCGCAAAACAATGATATCTTTGTGCGTTGTCGCTGGTGCGGGATGCGAGAGTTTGTATTTCGTAATGATCCGGTGAAATATTTTGTCGATTTTGCTACGCGAAGGACGAAATATTTCAAACAGATAATTTGCATAGCCCACAATGCGAAAGCGTTCGACGCTCAATTTATTTTGAAATATATCGTAGAAAATCGTGTCAATCTCGTGCCGAAAGTGATTTTGAACGGAACAAAAATCGTCGTATTAACAGTTGGACATACAAAGTTTATCGATAGCGTGAATTACATGCCAATTGCGATTATCCGATTTGCCGAAAGCTTTCGGGCTGAAGGATACATCGGGTAAAGGCATTTTTCCGCATTTATTCAATACTATCGAAAATCAAATGTATTTCGGGCCATTACCCGACGCGCATTATTACTCTCCCAAAACCATGAAATCGAAAAAGCGCGAATGCTTTCTCGCGTGGCATACGGACATGCGATTAAAACACACCGTGTTTGATTTTCAACGCGAGATAGTACAATATTGCCGTACCGATGTTGATATACTTCGACGAGCGTGCATGGTGTTTAGAAAAATTTTTATAGCTCGCGGAAATGTATGTCCGTTCGAGGAATGTACAACTATTGCTTCAACGTGTATGACAATTTTTCGGAAAAACTTTTTACAGCCGAATACGATAGGCGTCATTCCAGCGGGCGGATACAGAAAAGCGAACATACATTTGCGCAAAGCTCTACAGTGGTTGGTATGGAAGGAGCGCGAGCTCGGTCATCTTATAAACCACGCAGGACGTGCGCGCGAATACCGTACGATCGATGGCACACTCGTCGATGGTTATTATGAAGAAACATCAGAAACGGGAGTAACGTCGCGTCACGTGTTGCAATTCCACGGTTACTTTTGGCACGGATGTACGTCGTGCTTTCCGATAAATCGCAATAGATCGCTTTCGTCGGCTGAGGAACGTAGAGATACGATTGACTCGCGATACGAGCGAACTCTCGCAATCTCGTGGCGACTTCGGCAGTATGGGTACACGCTGACTGAAAAGTGGGAGTGTAGCTTTGATCGAGAAATGCGGGATAATCGTGAGATGCGCGAATTTCTCGAGAGTCATCCGATGGTGAAAACAGCACCGCTCGATCCTTGCGACGCATTTTTTGGTGGACGTACGGGAAATATCGCGACTCTGTAAAATCACAAAAAATACGCGAAGAAAATACGCTACGTAGACGTATGTTCGTTATACCCATATGCATTGAAGACGGGTGCTTTCCCTATCGGTCATCCCGACATTTATATCGGCGATGAATGTTCAACTTTAATCGGTACGGCTCCGAATTATAATTTTGACACCGTCGAAGGTCTCGTACGCTGTACGATACTTCCTCCGCGCGATTTATTTCATCCGGTACTCCCGTATCGCGCGCACGGAAAATTATTATTTGCACTGTGTCGTAGTTGCTGTGAAACATTTTCGCAAACGTAGTGTACGCACGAGCCTAGCGAACGCGAATTCGAGGGTACGTGGGTGAGCTGCGAATTACGCAAGGCCGTCCAAAAAGGTTGTGACTAAAGTAAATAAAATTTGGCGATATAAAATTAGTCAATATAATCGCAAAACACGGCAGGGTGGATTGTTCGCCGAATATATAAATTCATTTTTACAACTTAAACAGGAGGCAAGCGAATGGCCGACTAAATGCGCGGACGATAATGCTAAAGAGTAATACCTGCGGGAGTACGAGAAAACCGAAAGTATTGTTCTTGATAAGCGTAACATCTCGCAAAATTCCGGTTTACGCTCGGTTGCTAAGCTTTGCTTAAATTTGTTTTGGGGAAAGAATCCCGCAACGATCCTTATGGGTTTTGGGTCCCAGTCAAATTTAACAATAATGTAGGATAATGTAGTTTATAACATGCTGATAAAAAATGTCCATGGGTACCAAACCCAAAAATGGACTGTTTCCGAGATATAAGGCATTAAAGGGTGGAAAAATGAGTTTCAGGTTTCAGCTAATGGCAGTTTGCAACAGGAATATATTATGATAAGCCATACTTTTTTGATATTAAACCCACATGCAGATATGAAAGAGAGAGTTTTGTGTGTGTGTGTGTTCCCAAGGCACAGATAAAGACCCCCACGGTTCGTCACTCCCGTAGTATTTATAGCGACTCCAAACCTTCTTTGCCTTGGTTGTGTGTGTATGTGCGTGCGTGCGTGCGTGTTTTTTTTTTCAATGAGAGGAAAAAAAATACTTTTACGTACGCTGTGTGGGACTCGCCGAGTTAGATGAAGTCAACTCGTCTGGTCGTGTTGTCATTGACCATATCTTGTGTGGCTCTTGAATGCCAAAACCAATACCCATTAAAAAATAACCCCTCCTACATCCGGCCTTATTTACTTCCCTGCAGGACCGCCGTCAGGCATTGCTTCGCGGGGGGAGGCATTAGCTAATAGCTCTGCCTACATATCCGTATCTTCTACGAAGTCCGTCGTTTGCGTCGTCAGCTTCTGCTTGGTCCTTCTTCGTTCTTCGCAACGTAGTTCTTTAAGTACTTTTGTTGTGAATAATACTATAGTCTTCCATGCTTCTTCGGATTTGAGCATTGCCTGGACTAAAGTTTCTGGCTTAATTTCCTGCTCAAGAATTGCCTCTAGTTTATGTCGTTGCACTTCGAACCTGGGGCACTCGAAGAAGACATGCTTAACATCTTCGTCTACTTCAGTGCAGGATGGGCATTTTGGGGAATCTTCATATTTAAATTTGAAAAAATATACCCGAAAACATTCGTGTCCTGACAGCATCTGGGTCAGGTAGTAATTTACACTACCGTGTCTACGTTTGATCCACTTATCCACTTGCGGGATTAATTGGTGAGTCCATCTTCCTTTAGTAGAGGCATCCCATAGCTTTTGCCAGCGCTGTATGTTTCTATGTCTCTCTTCTATCTTTAAATCTTCTGTATCTGCGTCCAAGTTTCCTCCGTGTTGATATATGAGTTTTTGCTCTTCTGCCAAAACTTCTATAGGAAGAATACCTGATGATTTCTGCAGCTTTCTTCGATACTGTGCGAAATGCACTTGCTACCCTAAGGGTGTTCAATCTGGTTATTGATGCAACTTACCTTCGAGTTTCCTCCGCTGTTAATGCATCGGCCCAGATGGCAATGCCATACGTCATAATTGATGTAATGACCGATGCTAGTAATGCTCTTCTGTTCTGCTTCGGACCTCCTACGTTGGGCATGAGTCGCGATAGAGCTGACCTTACTCCGGCTGCCTTTGCACTTACATACTCCATGTGTGCTTTAAAATTAAGCCGGGAGTCAATCAACACCCCTAGGTATGTTCGGCTGGGATGTAATGTCGTATTCTCCTACTCGAAGCTTTATCATCTCCACCTCCTTCCTGCTAGTGATTAGTACCGCTTTCGTCTTATGTTCCCAAGAACTGATCCTTGTGGTACCTCCTCAGTCACTTGATACTCCTTTGGTCTGTCTTCCGTGTCATACTTCAAAATCCGATCTACAAAATAGCTGCTTATCATTTTCTGAAGGTGTCCTGGGACGTTTATCTTCTTTAGTGCTTCCATAATGTAGTCCCACTTAGCGGAATTAAAAGCGTTTTTTATGTCCAGCGTTACTACCAAACAATATTCCTTCTCTCCACTTTTCCATCTTTCACCAGCAATTGCTTTTCTTGCAGTTTTTACTACCAGGTCGATAGCGTCAAACGTGGAGCGACCCTTGCGGAAACCATGTTGATTATCCGATAAGTACTTCTCCGCCACCTCTTCGATTCTACCATGAATAATGCGTTCCAAAATTTTCCCTGCCGTGTCAAGCATGCCAAGAGGACGGTATGACGATGGTTGGTCCGGTGGTTTTTTTCCCTTTAGGGAGAAGAACCAATTTCTGCTGTTTCCACTTAGTGGAGAAGACTCCTTTTTCCAACATTTATTGTACATGCTCCGGAACATTTCAGGAGCCATCTTAATGGCCGCCTTCAGCGCAATATTAGGGATTCCATCTAACCCTGGCGCTTTTGAATTTCCTATTTTGGAACATGCTTCTTCTTCAATTCTTCTATCGTCACCGGCGGGATATCTTGTCCTCAAGCACTTCCACCCGATACTCAAAATTTGGCCTCTGTGGAAAGAGCTCCGTGACTATCTTCTGCAGTAGTTTTGGGCATGTCGGTGTGGGCATTGCCTTGCCTTTAAGCCGCGACATGACTACCTTATATGGTCTACCCCAGGGATCTTTATCAACTTCCTGAAGTAGTTTCTCCCAACATTGCCTTTTACTGGCTTTTATGGCTTTAGCCAGCTCTTGTCTTGCTTTTTTGAACTGCTCCTTCAACTCTTCGTGGTTCTTCTTCTTCCTGCCACGTTTCTCCGCTCTTCTTGATCGAATGCATTCCTTGCGTTTGGCAGCAATGTCCTCATTCCACC